>NW_021146731.1:0-20161 GCF_002837175.3 Physeter macrocephalus
AGGGGCCCAGAGCTGGCGGGGCTCACCCGGGTGCCTCTTGCAGGAAGACCTTCCCATCCCAGCACGCCACTCTGTCCGCCTTCGCTGCTGTCTACGTGTCGGTGAGTCCCGGCCGGCCTAGCCGCATGCCCTGGACACCCCCCCAGGACCGGCTGCCCTGACCGCCCGGCCTGCCCCGCTGCAGATGTACTTCAACTCGGTCATCTCGGACGCCACCAAGCTGCTGAAGCCCATTCTGGTGTTCTCCTTCGCCATCGCGGCGGGCGTCTGTGGCCTCACCCAGATCACGCAGTACCGCAGCCACCCCGTGGACGTCTACGCCGGCTTCCTCATCGGTGCTGGCATCGCTGCCTACCTGGTGAGGGGCTGAGGGGAGAGGCCCGGGTGCCCAGGGGGAGGTCTGAGGGGGAAGGCCAGCCCCGCCCTGGGGGACTCTGCCGGGTTTTGTCCCTTGGTAGCTAGAGGCTGAATCTCATGGGCCCAGACCTGCCAAATGTGCAGAGTGAGCGACCTGAGGCCAGAATTTGTCCCATTGGGAGAAAGGTGGACTTCCCCTCTCGGACCCCCATGGCAAGTCTGTGGCTTGGTGGGGACCCTGGTCTCTGGCTGCCGGTCCCACGCCCAGCCCATGTCTCATCCTTAGGCCTGCCACGCTGTGGGCAACTTCCAGGCCCCGCCGGCAGAGAGACCAGCGGCCCCGGCACCTGCCAAGGATGCGCTGCGGGCGCTGACCCAGCGGGGCCACGACTCGGTGTACCAGCAGAACAAGTCCGTGAGCACCGACGAGCTGGGTCCCCCCGGGCGGCTGGAGGGTGTGCCCCGGCCTGTGGCCCGTGACAAGACCTCACTGGGCAGCCTGAAGCGGGCCAGCGTGGACGTGGACCTGCTGGCTCCACGCAGCCCCATGGGCAAGGAGAACATGGTGACCTTCAGCCACACGCTGCCCCGCGTCAGCACGCCCTCGCTGGATGACCCCGCCCGCCGCCACATGACCATTCACGTGCCCCTGGACGCCTCGCGATCCAAGCAGCTCATCAGCGAGTGGAAGCAGAAGTCGCTGGAGGGCCGCGGCCTGGGGCTGCGGGACGAGGCCAGCCCTGCGCACCTGCGGGCGCCAGCGGAGCCCATGGCCGAGGAGGAGGAGGAGGAGGACGAGGAGGAGGAGGAGGAGGAAGAGGGGGAGGAAGGGGGTCCAGCCCCGCCTTCACTGTACCCCACAGTCCAGGCGCGGCCGGGGCTCGGGCCACGGGTCATCCTCCCGCCGCGGGCCGGCCCGCAGCCGCTGGTGCACATCCCCGAGGAGGGCGTCCAGGCGGCGGCAGGCCTGTCCCCCAAGAGCAGCGCGGCCGTGCGGGCCAAGTGGCTCATGATGGCAGAGAAGAGCGGCGCCGTGGTGGCCGCGGCCTCCACGCAGCCCCGTGTGGCCAACCCGCCACGGCTGCTGCAGGTCATTGCCATGTCCAAGGCCCCAGGCGGGCCGGGCCCCAAGGCGGCTGAGACGGCCTCGTCCTCCAGCGCCAGCTCCGACTCCTCCCAGTACAGGTCGCCGTCAGACCGTGACTCAGCCAGCATCGTCACCATCGACGCGCATGCGCCCCACCACCCCGTGGTCCACCTGTCTGCGGGTAACGGGCCCTGGGAGTGGAAGGCGGCGGGCGGCGGGGCCAAGGGGGCCGAGGGGGAGGGCGGCTACGAGCTGGGGGACCTGGCTCACGGCTTCCGTGGGGGACCGAAGCCCCCGGGCGTATCCCCAGGCTCTTCTGTTAGTGATGTGGACCAGGATGAGCCACGGTTCGGGGCCGTGGCCACCGTCAACCTGACCACAGGCGAGGGGCTGCCACCACTGGGTGTGGCCGACGGGGCCCTGGGGCCAGCCAGCCGGGAGTCGACGCTGCGGCGCAAAGCCAGCGGCCTGGTGCTGGGCGAGCGGGAGGCCGCGGAGGCGGAGGCGGAGAGCTACTACCGCAAGATGCAGGCGGCCCGCAGGTTCAAGGACTGAGGGCGGGGGTGGGGGCGGGGATGGGGGGGAGGTCTGGCCGGAACGCAGACGTGGGGCCCCATCAGACAATAAAAGGCGATCGTTAAGCGGGGTGTGCCTTTTCGGAGTCATTTCGGTCGGAGGGCCCAGCAGGCAGACCCGGTCTCCGGAGACCCTGCAGGCGCCTGGGGGCGGGGGTCTGGTGGAATACGACGTGGGGCCCCATCTCCAGGCCCCCTGAAACCCCCAAGCGAGAAGTGAGGGGAACAACACGGCTGAGTTTACACAGAGGAGGAAACAGCAGTGAAACGAACAGGCCCAATAAAGAGGGAAATCAAGTGCAGGATACAGAGAATTTATTCAGTCCAGTACAGACTGGCCAGACCACCTCCTACATGTGGACAGGAAAAAAGAGCCTACAGAAAAGGTAGGAGTTGTTATAAAATTGCTTTAATTCAGTTCTCTCCGCATTACAAGCCGGCAGCGGGCAGTGGCCTGCCATGCTCCTTACAATACTGAGCCTGTAATTGCTGTTATCAAAATATACATCTGTGTCACCATAAAAAAAAACCGCAATTGCTGCCCCTCACGTCTTACAACAGGTATAAAAAATTATAAATATTTACACCCTTGTTCCACCCCGACATGGAAACTTGAGGCCCAGGCCCTGAAGGAGGGCCGGCCAGCACAGGGCCTGTGCGGGGAGCCCCTTGGACCCGTGAGTGCAGGACAAGGCGGTGAAGACCGGAAGGTTAGGGCTGCTGTCCCACCTCCTGGGGTCCCAGCATTAGAGGCAGACAAAAAACAGAAACAAAACTTTGGTCCAAAATTTGCAGGAAAAAAGAAACCCTGAAAGTTTAAGAGCACTTGTCCTCCGGGACAGAGGACAGTTGTGAGTAAGGCATCGGCAGGTCGCAGACGTGCCGGCCCCATTGTGTCTGCCCTGGAAACTAGATCCTGCCCTGCGACTCAATGACAAGGAATAAAATAAAAGTACAGTATACAAAGTCATACCACGAGGAGAAAATTTAGGTTACACTCATACCATTTTTATCATCTTGCTATATAAAAAGTTACTTAAAACTATTTTTTGCATATAAATGAAAAAGATTAGGATATTTGGTCAACTGGAAATATTGCTAGGCACAGGTGTCTGCAGCTGCATCGAAGCATAATACAGAGATTATGGTGGAAACAAAGCTGAAGAAGCGACGGGGAGGGGCCCTGGGGCTGGGGGGGGCAAATCATACATGATACAAGGATTGGGGGGCGGCCACACCCGGCCACCCAGTCTCCCACCGCGGCAGGCACACGATCCCATGGGAGGCTGACCCCCCCCCCCACAGGCCCCCAAACCCCTACACGTCTGCTACCCCAAGAAGGCCCTGCCAGAGCAGCGGGTTTAAGGCACAAGAAAGCCGAGTGGAGGTTTGGGAGCGCCCGCCACGCAGACTACAGAAGGCACGGGCGAGGGGCCGGGCTGGGCCTCCACGGTCACCAAGAGCCTGAGGTTGGCACCCCACCTCCCCCAGGTGAGCAAGTGAATTTGATTTAATTTCTTTTAAAAACAGGTAAACTGATTTCTCTTTAAAAAAATAAAATCTCTGGTCTTTTTTTAAGGTCACTTCAGCTGCTTTTTAAAGTGGCTTTTTTTCTGGAATGATGGAAGTTGTCGCCGGGTGCCCGGCAGGCTGGTCCTTGGTGGTGGCCTAGATGGTGGACTTGGAGAAGGACACCCGCAGGTGGTGGTTCTCACCCAGGTCGTGGTTGTGCAGGTCGATGAGCGCCTGGATGGCCTCCTCCACGGAGCCCATCTGGATCAGCGCCATTTTGCGGTCCTTCCTGCAGGGAAAACATGGGGGACACAAGGAGCCGTGAAGGGCCGGGTGGGGCAGGGCAGGCCTGGGTGGGGCAACGGGGCGAGGGGGTGGGGCTGGGCTCACTGGAAGAACTTGAACCCTTTCACGATCCCGCCGTTGCTGGAGAAGAGAATCTTGAGGTCATCCTCGGAGATGGAGGGCCTGCAAGGGGAGAGAGAGACCTGAGCCAGCCTGTGGAAGGTCAAGGCCATTCCCTCAAGACAGCAGCTGGGTGTCCAGGGAAGGGTGGGGTCTCCAGCAGCTTTTTAAGGGCCCCAGAAATAGGTTATCAGAAAATGACCACGAGCATCTGAAAGGTGCACTGGAAGCAGAGAACACCCTCTGCTGGGCCTCCAGCAAGGCCTCCCTGGGGCCTGTGGAAGCCCCTGGAAGCGGGAGCGTCACAGGAGACCTTTACAGGCACTCACGGGATATTGGAGAGGTGCAGGGTGGCCGAGGGCGGGAAGATGTTCTGGAAGTTCTTGGAGCCGGGCTTCTTGAAGCGGTGCAGGGGCGAGTTGCCATAGTCCTTGGTCAGGCCCTGGTCCTCCTGGCCCTCACGGGGCAGCTGCACGTTCTGGTGCTTGGAGAGGGTGATGCGCACCGGCTTCCCGTGCAGCTTGTGCCCGTTGAGGTGGCTCATGGCTGGGGGGAGACGCAACACAGCAACCACGTGACCCAAGGCCCTGGGCACCGGCCCCGCGGCCCCCGCGGCCCAGCAGCCCTTACCCAGCTGGGCCTGGCTCCCGTCGGCCATCTGCACCAGGGCGTTCTCCTTCTTGTTGAACAGGATCTTCACCCGCTGCACGTCGCCGTACACGCCTTCAAGGGCACAGGGACAGACTGCTGAGCCGCCCGGGCCCCGCGGCCGCCTCCCCGCCAGCCCCGCGACCCGCACTCCCGCACAGGGCTGGCTCTCCCCGCAGCTCTGCTTATTCTGCCTCTGAGAAGCTGTCTAGTCACAGGGAGCGTTACCGGGAGGGCTGCCTTCAGCAAAGAAGCCCTGAAATCCAGGAAAGGCCAATTGCCAAGAACCATCCTGCGGCTGCTACCGACACGTCTACTCTGCCAAATAGCATGCGGGGCCGTAAACCATGCTCTGGAGTCCAAATCAGTAGGCAAAGCGCAGCCCGGACCGCACGCTCGGACATCTCAGAGCGTGACAACCACCTCAATTACACGAAAACAAGATAATAAAAGTGGGAACGATAACATACCGAAAAGAATAAAGAGGCTTTGGGGTGTGACTCTCTTTAGAGGACAGCAGAGCAAGGCAGCGAGGGACAGGGAAAGGGAGAGGTCAGGGGGCGAGTTGGAATCGTCCACCACGAGGAGGCAGCCCCGCAGGCGTGCAGGTTGATGGATGATGAAGTTGTCAGGATGTTAATATTCAAGGGCAGGTTGGTTTCCGGAGAGCAGGGTTTGAGGGGGAATTTTGTTTTTATTTATTTATGGTTTTGTTTTGTTTCAAGCAACAACAGGAAGCAGAAGTACCGTGCAGTCAGTTGGCAAAGAAATTCCGGATCAGGGCAAGAAAAAAAATTGGGAAAGGGGAAGGGGAGAAAAGAAAAAAAGTAGCAAAAACACAGGTCAGTAAATACATAAGAAAACACGCGGCGTCCCATCAGTCAAGACCACACACACTACGAGCCACACGCCGGGCGGACAGCAGGAGCGCCCCCCGCGGGGAGGAGACGGTGCCCGCCCCCCCCACTCCCCCAACCAGGCCCTCCAGGAACTGTCTCCCCGGGGCCCGCACCAGGGCCTCCAGTCAGGCTCACTGGGGTGGCTGTTAGCGGAGAGCTTGGCTAGAGGAGCTGGGACAGGGCTCGAGAGGCCGCGAGTCACACGTGCTCAGACAGGCAAGAAAGCAGCTCGTTAAAATAAACAGGAACCCGTCTCTCAAGAATCAAAATATCTCGAGCCTGTATCATTTCATCCCAGCTCCCTGAGCTGAACTTGGCCACCGAGACAAGCGCAGGCCCGGCTGCCACCTCAGGGACCGTGGCTGGTGGCCTCGGCTTGCACCCCCTCCCCAGAGGCGCCCCGCAGGCCCCTGCAGACCGAGGTTGGTTGGGCTCGAAATTGCAAGACTGCTCTCGTGGACACCAAATACTTCAACTCTCAGCATCATGGAATTAGGAACGTACATTGAGATGTTAAGGAAAACAGGAGAACTCCAAGCGCTGCGGAAAGGACGCAGCAGTGAGTGACGTCAGTGCAGAGAGGAGAACAGCGTGACACCTGCAGGCACTGGCCGGGCCAGGGGCCCCGGCTCCAGGGGCCCCAGTGCCTGGGGGAGGGGCTCAGTCTACACTAGGACCTGAGAGCAAACTCCCGACTCCTACTTCCGGAAGGACAGCCTAGAAGAGCCACGTACCTCGGGGTTGAGGTTGCTGACCAGCAGGACAGCGTTTCCTGCCCCTGCCAGGCCCGGGATAGCGATCCGGCCCGCTGCCGCCGCCGCTGCCGCCGCCGACGGGATAGCCAGAGGAGCCAGGGCCCCATGCACGTTAGGGACGGAGAGGCCTGGAGGGAAGAGGTGGTCAGATAAGCAGCGGTGCCCACCTTCTCCACCGAGACAGAAACGCGGGTCCTGCCCATCCTCATGCAAACGGAGACACGTGGGGGGGGCGGGGAGCGGCTGGCCCAGCAGGACGCCTGCGGCTCCTCCACGCTTCTCGTGGCACAGACCGTGCTGGCTTGACCGTCTACATGCGCCAAACAGCACAGAAAGCTCCGGCTCCTTGGATGCAGGATCGAGCCCAGCGGCCTCGGCCGTGCTTGCATGCAGGCGCCCGTCACCATGCAAGTGGCACGCCGGGCGGGACAACAGGCTCAGGACTGTCACGTAGGTGGGCACCTGGCCCCCGGGAGGGATGCTCAGGTGTGCCCGCCCAGCTCTCGCCGCTCCGCTTACCGGGCCACTTAAATGCATCTACGAGGGGCCACCCCTCCAACCACCGTGCGCTGGTCCTCGCCGGACGCTTGAAGGGAACCAGACCAGAGACTGTGGGGTCAGCGGGCTCTCTGCACGACCCTGCGCTACGACTGCCCTGTCCAAGCTCCGTGGGGAACCTGGAGGCCTGCGCCCAGGAAGGTGGGCTCCCCCCGTGACTGCACCACGTCGGCTGTCGTGGAAGCAGAGCTACGGGAGAGGTGTGGGCATGCAGAGTCGGTGGTAGGGACGAGTGTTTGAATACCTGCGGCTTGAGGAATTGCAAAGGTGGGAGGGAAACCAGCTCCTGCATACGGAGAGGCTGACATTATACCAGGCGCACCTAGAAACAAATGAGACACTAATCATCGCACCCATGGGTGCGAGCCGGCTGCCAGTGCCCCACCCGGCGGGTTCTGGGCTGGTGCTGTGTGGGCATCCGGGACACGGGTGCTGACCTCCCCGGGTGCGGAGCTGGGAGCCTAGGACTGAGCTACGTGTCCTGCCCCCCACCCCACCCCGCCCCGCCGCCGCTGTCCTGCCACCGGGCATCTTACCAAAGGCTGCAGCCATGGTCTGGTCCAGCGAGGGCTGGCTGTCGCCGGATGGCAGATCGGGGCGCGTGTAGTCGCGGCTCTTGTCATTGTTGTACTTGACGTTGAGGCTGGTGAGCTTGGAGAAGTCGATGCGCAGGGTGCAGCAGGCGTTGTAGATGTTCTGGCCGTCCAGCGACTGCGGGGACAGCGAGAGGGCTGTGAGTGGGGGCCTGGCGGCCGGCGGCGCAGCTGCCCCGGGGACCACTCACCAGCTTGGCGTGCTGGGCGCTCACGGGGTCGGCGTACTGCAGCAGCGCCTGGAACTGATTGTTCTTGGTGAAAGTGATGATTTTCAGGACGGTGCCGAACTTGGAGAAGATCTACAGGAAGAGGGTGGCCAGGTGGGGTTGGCCTCAGCCCGGGAACCGGCCCCCACCGGCAGGCCAGCACCGCCCCGCCGCGCCCCGCCTCACCTGGTGAAGCACGTCCAGGGTCACCGGGTAGAAGAGGTTCTCCACGATGATCCTGAGCACCGGGCTCTGGCCAGCCATCGCCATCCCCGCGTCCACCGCCGCGGCCGAGGCAGCCAGGGCCAGGTTTCCCGACTGGACTGAGTTCACCGCCTGCAGGGCTGCCTGGGCCCGCTGTGGGGGCAGAGCCGTGAGTCCCACAGGCCTCAAGGCCACCACCCGCCCTCCCCGCCTGCCCGCACCCCAGGGCACGCACCGCCTGGTTGGGCGAGCTGTCCGTCTTGAGCTCCTTGTGGTTGGAGAACTGGATATAGATGGGCTGGCCACGCAATACGGGCGTCACCGATGTATAGTAGTTCACCATGGTGTTGGCAGCCTCCTCCGTGTTCATCTCGATGAAGGCCTGGGGGCAGGGGTCGTGTGTGAGCCAGGCCCAGACCCGGGGGGCCCGGCGACCACCCCAGAAAAAGCCTAGGCCCTGTACCTGGTTCTTCCCTTTCAGCATCAAGAGATTGGTGACCTTCCCGAAGGGCAGCCCCAAGGAGATGACCTCCCCCTCCGTGACATCACTGGGCAGCTTTCGGATGTGGATCACCCTGGAGGGCACGCCTGTGCTCCTGTTGTCCCCCTTGAACTTCTTGCTGTCGTTTCCATTTGCTGCAAAAGGATAGTGTGCGTGGCACAAGGCACTTCCCAGCTCCCCTAGAGCAAGGGACCCCTCTCCTGGCATCGACTTCCTCCCAGCTCTGGGAGGCTGCTGGGACGGGGAGGTCTCCACACCTGGCTCCCGGGGAAGTGAGGCTCAAGGTCACCAAGGCCAGGACCAACCACCCCAAGTGCGCTCCTCAGAGCCACAGAGGAAGTGCTCCCAGGTAGGGCTACAGTTAGGGTTACCTGTGGAAGCGGAATTACTGCTCATGATAAAGGGTCCGTTAGTGACACAGGCAGAGAAGAGCTCGTCAGATCCCCGCTGGAAGAGAGGGGCGGGTTGGAACCGAGCGGCGTCTTCACCGCAGCGCCCCCCAACCCTCCCTGCAGGGCCCCAGTGGTTCTGCACTCAAGACACAGCTCCTCTCCCCACCTGCGGAGCCCTTGGGGGTCTTTCCCCAGGCAGGGCCAGCGTCTCGTCCCCTACAGGGGCTCTGCATGGGCTCAGGCTGGCTACCCCCGAGGCTCGGCCGTCGTGCTCTCGATCACGGCAGAGCCGCTCAAGGCCCACGAGGACAAAGCCCCCTTGTCACACACACTGCAGCCACCCGCTCAGCCGCAGGAGTCTGTCCTACTTTCCAGCCTGAGGAAACCGGAGCCCGATGACCAGAAAGGCCACCTCTCCAGGCGGCGGGCACCTTGGTGACAAACAAGCAGGAAGCTCCCGAAGTGCCCAGCCCGTTCTCTTTCCAGAAAGGGCTAGCTGACTCATTAATTTCAATCTAATTGAATCACTCCCAGAACCAGTTAAGATCGAGCCCAGGGTGAAGAAGCAGACGGGAGGGGGGGGGGCCCTTCTGCCGGGCAAGGACAAAACCCCACCCGAGGGGCAAGGAGACCCCACTGGGACCAGGAGGCTCCCCTCTAACAACTTCCGGACACGAAACCGGTGGCCTGAGAAGAGCTTCCCTGCCCTAGGTGGCCCGCGGCCTCCCGGCAGGAACAGCAAAAACAGCCGTTCTCAGGGCCAGACCCTCCAACTGCCATTGTCACCAGCTCATCCCTCCTCAAGAACACCTTATCTCTGCCCTTCCCTCAGGCCAGCTTAACTGCCACTTACAAACAAGCACGCCAGACAGCCAGCTGGGGCCTCCCCACCTTCCCGCGGTCTGCGGTCTAGCAGCGAAGGTGAGTGGGACCTCACACCCCACCCTGCCCCTCGAGACAAGCCGAAGGAAGCCGAGGAGGTTCACGGTCTGCCCCTCAGGACAGGAATCGGGCACGTGCCAACGCTGCTGGGCGCAAACAGCATGCTCTGGGCCGCCCTGGCTGCTAGGCCACCTGCTACAGGCATGACCCTGAACCCAGACCCCACGCCGGGTGGGCATCTGCAGGGGCCTCCCCACCCCCCGGCTCCCCAGGGCTCAGGGCTGAGATGGATGCGCAGAGGGCCAGCACCTGAGCCCGTGGAGAAGCTGCAAAGGCTCAGACCCCTGCCTGTTCTTAGAGTCAAGAAATGGACCCAGAACCGCAGACCGCTTATGGGCTAGAATTTGTTATAATGAAGCAAAATGTTAAAAAACCCCAAGCACTCCAGGCTGACCTGGACCTGTCACGCCCCAGCTCACTTTCCCCAAGTGGACCTGGGCGCTTCAAGGTTCAGAGCAGTATACCAGCCCCAGCCATGAACGAAGGGCCACATGAGAACCCAGGCAGAATGCCCCTAAGCCACCGAGGACAGAGTCCCCCCTAAGTGGTAGGAATGTGGACTTGGAGCCCTGACCCACCCCTGGCACACAAAGCCCCCCCCCTCCAGAGCTGGACAGGGACGGGGAACCCGGGCAGCTCCCACACACCGGCTGCACAACCTTAAAAAGAGCATCTCGGCTCCTGTCTCTGACAGGTGACAAGCAGGGCCAGGATTCCCTCAGGAGTGGGGTGTTCTTGGCCCCAACCATGTTCCCACGGCAGACGGCCTGGCACGCCTACATCTGCAGGGTCTGTGAGGCAAGCCCCGCCCACTTGGCTGCCCATCTCCCCCAGGCCTCCCTCGCAGACACCGCTCCCTCCCCCAGCACGGGGGGTGGGGTGGGGGGTGGTGCACGTGGTGACCAGTGGCTCCACAGGGACAGCCCACTGGGGCACAACCACTCTGCGGGGTAGAAGCCTAGGGGGGCGTGGGCCAGTCCATGCAGTGAGGGAGCTCTTCCCAGCTGCTACAGCAGGGCCCCTGCCCTGAAGTCAACGCAGCACCGACAGCAAACGTCCACCTAAGCGCGCTCACTGCCAGGGACAGCGCCTAGCGCCCCCTTGCTTCTTCATCAATAGCTTATGTACCGACAGTCCCGGTGCCTCACTTGGGGCCCAGCTTATCCTAAACCCGAGGGAGAGGACCAGGCTGCCCTCCCGGTGGGTCCCCCGGGGCACGCCCCCTACAGGCTCAGGGCCTCCGACCCGTACAGCTGATTCTGGCAGCCAAGACCCCCGGGGCACGCGACGGAGGAGACAGCCCCTGGAAGAGGTGCTCCGGCTGAAGTGGCCCCAGAGAAGCAGGGGGAGGGTCCCCGTGCCAGTCACAGCACTCCGAATGAAGTCCCCCTCCTGGTTTTATCTGCAGGAAGATCGGGACAGGCGGCGCGTGCAAAGACGAGTCCGCCTGGGAAAACCAAAACCAGCCCAGGCACGGCGGCCACCAGACCAGAAACCAGCTGCTACCTGCTCCTCAGGACACACGGCCCGAGGGGGGACACTCTGCCCCCGACGTCCCGTTTCTCTGAGCAAAAATTATCTGAACGAGGACAGCCTCAGAAGCAGCCTGGAACTACCCCAGAGCCCCCTGGAATTCTCCGGTCCCGTCCCCACCCGACAAGCTGCTTGAGGTGCAAACAGACTTCAACTTTACCCACACGAAACCGAGGACAAAAATCCCGTCACCCCGCCGCGCATCCCATCTCCAACCGCAAGCCGTTCTGAGCTCGAGGGCAGGGCAGGGGATCCCGAAATCAGACTGCTGAGGGGCCGCCCACCCCGCGCCCGAGGCAGGCTGTCCACCCCAGGAGCACCAAGCCAGGCAGCCCATGGTGGGAGCGGGCGGAAGGAAGAAGCAACGTCACAAGCGCCTACCTTTGTACCAACTGCTATGTCTGGGACGATGCTGCGGAGAGAAAAAAGGAGACGTCAGCCAGGGCGCCCGCCACATGCCGGCGCACAAGCCCCTGCTCGAGGCCCTCTTCAGCTGGAAGGCTGGGGCAGGGAAGCGAGCCGTCCGCCCTCTAATCGCCACTTGAAAAGGAGCCATCATTGTCCTCCGGCTCCCTCCCGGCAGGACCCCGGCCCCGCCTCCCGACCCGTCCAAAGACAAAGACACCCCCTCCACAGGCCCTGGGAGAGACACTTGATGCTGGTGAAGGTTCAGGTGCTGCTGTTTGCTTTCTAGAAACTGGCAGTGCTTGGGAGACGTTTCCAGCACAAGGCAGACCGGTAAAAAGGCAACTCAAGGGCCCAAGATTAGAGCTCTGGCCCCACGGGGCCGAGAAGGGGGCAGCTCGGTGGAAAGGATCAGATAGAGCTGACACGAGTTACTCATCAACCGGGCTCTACGTGAGCGGACTTTCTCCCCCCCCGCAGAACAGGCCCCGCTAGGAAAGGCCGGGCCGGGGGAGAGAACAGCTGTCCCGGACTCCTGGGTCCTGCAGCCCAAGCCCCCCGGGACAGCAGAACCCTCTGAGGGCGTCTATGCAGTAAACAGAAACTGGCAACAAACTAACGACTCCCAAAATATCGGTTCAGGAAAGAATTTAGCCAACAACGCCCCTCACAAGGTCACCTGGCCGCCAAGGCCTGGCGGTCCCGTGACCAGAGTCTCTCATGATGTCACACAACATGTCCCCCGGCCCAGCCTCGGGCCCGGCAGAAGGCCCCGGGGCCGCCGCCTGCAGGATCCCCCTCGGGCTCCCACCACAGCCTCGGCTCGGGCCCTGCCCCATCCTCACCCATCGCCTCTGCGGCGGAACCTCCACCTCTTCCCCGCAAAAACCTCACGGACCAGCGACAACGACTTTTAACAATCTTAATGAATAAAAAAAAAAACTTCCCAGAAAAACAAATAATGAAAAGTACGCAGTTTCCCAACTGCTAACCCAGGCCGCCTGGCGGCTTCCTACTCCCAGGGAGGGCTTCGGACACAGGAAGTGTTTTACGTAAAACGGCCTTTCTGGGAAAGGTTTTCTGACCTTCCAAAAAGACGGCAGGCCAAACAGGAGCTGCACCCGGAGGCCAGGCCCGGCTGCCTAGGTAACCACACCACCGACAAGAAGCTGCAGATGCGCCCCCAAACCACATTACGGGGGACGATGGAGGAGACAAAACTCGAGAACTTGACCAGACGGCCAAGAAAATCGAGTACACGGCCCGCTGGCTCGGGAAAGGGTTCTCTGGGCAAGTCCACCCCAGCCAAAGCGGAAGGCAGACCACGAGGAGATCAAGTTCCTCTTGCTGCAGCAATTTTTCTAAAAGGTTGGCCTCAATTCAGGTTGAAACCTATCATTTCAAGCCCAAGACACCGAAGACACGTGACCCTCCGGGCACTTTTAAGCGCCCGCCCCGCCCGATCGGGCCAAGAGAGAAAGGAGAGCTGGTTCGAAGCTCCCCACCACAAAATACCCGCAACTGCCCCTGAACACTTCCCACGGGGTGCCAGACGGGAGAGCGCAGCTCCATCGGGTCCCACCCCTTCCCGAGAACAGAGCCCCGGCTGCCGCGCGGCCCGATCCCCCCCGCCCCGACACCTCGGCACGCGGGGAGCGGGCTCGGGTCCCAAGGCGCCCCGCCCCCACCGCGCCCGGGGCGCCACCCCGGGACGCTGGGCTGGAACAAAGGGGGCGGCTGAGGGCCCGCGCCCTTCCGGGCGGGAGGGCGGCGTCTCCGGCCGCGCCCGGGCCCGCGGCGGGCGGGGCAGGCCGGGGCAGTCCGCGCGGCGGGAAAGCCCGCGCACGCGCGCCAGAGCTACCGGGAGCGCGCGAAGCCGCGCACGCGCGCGGAGACCATACGGGGCGCGCGGAGACCATACGGGGCGCCGGAAGGGCCACAAGACTCTCCAAGGGCGGCGCGTGCGCGCAGAACGCGGACGGGAAGCGAGAAGGGCCGCGCGGCCGCCGCGTGCGCACGGGACAGGCCTCGTGGGCACCGGAAGCGGGCAGGGCTCGGCCCGGCCGCCCCCTCCCCCGGACCCTCGCCGCCTCGCGCCCCCGGCGGCCCCCTCCAGGGCCGCTCCCGCGCCCCAAGCCGGGGGGAAGGGAAGGAACCGGGCGGCGCCCCGGGGCCCGGGGTGGAGGCGGAGCGGCGCGCCAGGACCGTCGCCCCGAGGAGGCCGGGGCGGCGACGAGAAAGAAACTGGAGCGCGAGAAGGACAGGGGGTAGAGCGAACGAGTACTACTCACCCGTCCATTGCACACACAAGAGACCCGCGGGGGACGGAGTGGAGGCGCCGGAATAGCAGGAACCGACCCAACGGCTCTGAGTTATAGACTCACAAAATGGCGTAGACGCCCGAACACGTCCCCCGCGCGCTCTGCCCATTGGCTCCTGCCGCGCAGATGGGCGGGGCGAGAGCCGCGGGACCCCGCCAGCGCCTCCCAATGGCTAGGAAGTCGCTCGAGGGGTGGGGCCAAAAACAGTGGCAGGCGGCCATTGGGGAAGATGACCGTCCGTCAGGGCGCGAGGCGGAAACGGCCCGTGGAGTCGGGGAAGGGGCGAAGAGGTGAGGCCACGTGATTGCGCCAGAGCCAGTGAGCGAGCTGCCCTCCTGCGTGGGGCTTTGCTGGAGAAGCCATCTTAGGAGTGGGTACGTGGCGGGTCAGGCGGTGGGAAGCGTGCTTCCCCCAGGCTGCCGCCATCTTGCAAACGGGCAGAGTCCACCTCCACCTCGGGCGTTAGAGCAAAGGGAGGCGCGTCGCCATCTTGAAGTAGGGCAGGAAACCTCCAGGGCGCCACCTTGCTTGTGGGCACCTGGCCGAAGTCCATTTCGAGCTCAGACGTTACCCTTAGGTTAGCACGCGGAGAAGTGGCGGCGGCCTAACGCGTCCCAGAGGCACCGGGGCTGTTTCCACTGCTGGCCACCAAGCCTGTGGCACGATGTGGCCACGGGTCGCCCCTGACTGTCCTTTGCCCCAGAGCAGCGAAGCCCGACCACGGTCTCCTCGCCTGACTGCAGGAATGGGAAAACCGAAGCCCGGGGGGCACGGCGGACGCCGCCCTGCCTGCCTGCAATGGGGGGGAACTGAGGCCCGGGGCGCACAGAGCAGTCTTCGCCGTCAACGACGTTCAGGACTGGACGGGCCTCCATCCCAGCAGCAGAACACCCCAAACTTAACTCGGAGAATGCTGATTCCAAAAGGAGTTGAACAGGGTTGTGGGTGATAGGGGAACCCCGGGAAAAGTGCCGGAAAACAGGGCCAGCTGGGTGGGGCGAGTGGGGGGAGGCGCAGGCGGAGTCAGGGAGGCCGCGGCAGTCCGGTACCCCAGGCTTTTGGAAGCATCCAGGAGATGATGGGCATCGCGGGCTTGCGCAGTTCCCAGCGTGGAGCAGACGTTCAATAAATAGAAGAAGTTATCCTGAATATTGTTTGCTATACGTCTCGTGCAGAAAAAAAGGATTTTTAATTGGCACAAGCCTAGAGAGGGAAAATGACACTTGTCGTTTCCCTAAGTCGAGGTCAGGACTTTGCTCCCGCCTCTCCGGTCGGTTTTAGCTTGGGCGGAGTCATGGCAACAGCGTCCATTTTAGGGCCGCGCGGGCCTGGTCGGGGCCCAGAGACCCGGGCTCCCGAGCCAGAGGGCTTTCTCGGATTAGGGGCGGCTGCCGATTTTCACGGAGGCCTCCGCCCTGCAGTCCTTGGCCCTCTCTTTCGTCGAAGGCCATCTGAAGCCCAGGAATGGCTAATCAGGAGTGTCCCGGTGGATTTAGGAGAATCCCCAACGCATTCCTGTGGATTTGCTCGCTCCAGGACTCCCGTCGCGCTCCGCTCTGGGTACCACCAGGGGCAGTTGCTCATCTTTGTTGCCTCGGTTACTGGTGCCAGGGATGGGCCCCCTTGACAGCAGGGAGGATGGTTGGAGACACGGGAGTGTCGCAGCCCAGAGGGAGAGGAGGGCGCAGCGTCGTTGGCGGACCCTCCACCAGGTTCCTAGCACGGACCTAAATGGTCGCAATCTATTAAAAGCCATTTCTGCTCACCGCCCTCCGGGCTTTGCTCAAAGCCCAAGTCGACCTCGTGGCCCCACAGACCTCACACCCGCAGCCGCCTTTCTGGTTTCTGACCGCATTTACACAGGCCTCCTTTACGAGGCTGTTCCCTTCTGGACGGTTCCTCCCTAAACCCACTCCCTCCTTTTACTCCCTGCCCTGGGGCTTTCGCGCAGAGGCCCCCTCATCAGAACAGTCTCCCCGACCTCTCCCTTAAAACGGGTTGAGGATTTCTTTCTCTCCTTCCACTGGAACACGAGGTAGAGAAGACAGCCCCTTCCCGGATCGGAATCCACGCTGTTAACCAAGGGCCACAAACCAGGCGGCGTGAAACAACGTAGATTTATTCTCGCCCGGTTCTGGAGGCCAGCAGTCAGAAATTGAGGTGTCAGCAAGGCCGAGCTCCCTCCAGAGGCTCCAGGGGAGGGTCCTTCCTGCCTCTTCCGGCTCTGGGGGCCCAGGTGTCCTTGGCTTGTGGACAGGTCCCTCCAGTCCCTGACTCTGTTGTCACATGGTTCTCTTCTCCCTGTTTCTCTGTCTCTCCTGTGTGTGTCTCTAAAAAGGACCCTTGTCCTTGGATTTAGAGACCACCGGGATAATCTCATCTCAAGGCCCTTAATCTCACCTGCAAACACCCTTTTCCCAAACAAAGTCATGCTCACGGGTTAGGGGATTAGGATGCAGACACACTGTTTTGGGAGCTGCTCGTCAGGCCAGGACCCCACCTGGACCCTGGACCAGCCATGAAAGACTGCTGGCAAGCCTTCCATGTCTGCGGGGAGGGGGAGGGGGGGTCCAGGGAGGCCCCAGGCCCTGCATCTCAGTTGGATGGATGCCCTGGTTTATTGGAGCAACCCGGCTCCCCTGTCTGTCTGCTCCCTGCTCAACCCTTCTGCCCGCCGGCCAGCTGGCTCCCTCATCAATGATTTAGGGTGAACGTGGGTGTGTGATCCCCTTGCAATTGAGAATTTTGAAAAGGATATCTTCTGTGGCAGGGGCAAGGGAGGTGGGTGGCAGCCAGATGGGGGTGGAGGGCCAGCGTCCCAGGCCCTGGCGGGGGCGGGGGGGGGGGGAGGCCGCTGGGTCTTATTTCTCTTTACAGATCTGATGGGGCTGCCTCAGTTTACCCCTTTGTCAAAATAAGGGGCAGGGTTAGGCCAGTGCCCCCTTCCTTCCCACGGGCTTTCCCTAGTGTTTCAAATGGAAATGGTTTAATAGTTTCGGAATATTTGTTCCCCGTGTTTGTTTATTCATTGCCTTGATTACAACAGCCCTAAGGCCTGGGTTCAGGGCAGGGCGGGTGGGGGCCTGGGTTCCACATCTCCCCTCCCCTCAGAGGCCTCCTAGCCTCTCTGACCCATTTTCCAGATTTCTGTGGGACTGAGCTGGGGGTAGGGGGTGCCAAAGAGGCTAGCCTGCAGCCCCTCCAAGCTGGAGCCCCCCACCCCAGTCCCCAGCTGAGGGACAGAACGAAACGATTGGCTCAGGTCCGGGAATATTCACATCGGAATCTGTCTCCCGCCCCGTGACGGGGTCCTTGGGCAACAGCTGACTCCCCAGCCCCAGGCCCTCAGACCAAGATGCAAACCTTATCTGCCCAAACCAGCAAGCCAGTCTCTCCCCACAGGACCCACTGTGTCCCCAGGCCCTGCCCGGAGAGGGAGCTGTCTCTCTGCCCTAAGCGTCTCCACACATACACACACACACACCCGTCCACACCCTTGGGAGCTCAGCCTGGGCTGGGTACCTCCCTCCAGGCTCCTGTTTTAACTCTTGGATCCTCTGAGTAGGAAATACTATGTCTCCTTTTCCCAAGCCCAGAGAGGCTGGGTGAGCTGCCTGGGCCTCTCAGCCAGGAAGAGGCCCCCCTGTGCTTTACCCAGGCTGCTCCGCCTTTACGGGGGCACCAAGGAGGGTGGGCAACAGTCTGGCCAGTCCTCAAATGGTCAGTGTAGAGTTACCACCCGACCCAGCAATTCTCCTCCTTGGTATCTGCCCAGGAGAAATGAAAACACACGTCCACGCAAAACCTGAACACGCACGTCCACAGCAGCAGGAGTCACAACAGCCCCAAAGTGGAAACAACCCAGGTGGCCATCGACAGATGAAGGATAAACACCACATGTCCCTCCACACATGGAAAAGTCACTCAGCCACGCAAAGGGGTGAAGCCCCGACACTCGCTGCAACGTGGACGGACCCTGAGAACACGACGCTCAGGGAGAGAAGCCAGACACAGAAGGACGCACAGGGTGTGATTCCACTGATGGGAAACGTCCAGAACAGGCAGATCCACAGGGACAGAGAGTGGATTCCTGGTTGGCAGGGGCTGGGAAGTGGCTGCCAACGGCTGGCGTTTCTTCCCCCGTGATGAAATGTTCTAAAATTGATCGTGATGCTGGTTGCACAACTCTGTGAATAAACTGAAAAACCACTGAATTGTGCACTTTAAAAATGGATGGGCAGTGTGGTTATGTGAATTATAGCTAATAAAGCTGTTTTTAAGAAATCATTAGGATGAAGACCGGAAATGCCAGCTTTGGCAAGGATATGGGGCAGAGGGGGAACTCTAAACGCCACTGGGGAGGGGGAAGCTGTGCAGCTGCTTTGCAAAACAGCTTGGCAGTTTCTTGAAAAGTTGCCTGTATGCCTCCCCTAAGGCCAGGCACTCGCGCTCCTGCGTGTTTACACAGAGAAACGTGTAGAAATAGTCAACAAAAGCCTGGACAAGAATCTCCATAGCAGCTTTTAAAAAAGTACGGAACAGGGCTTCCCTGGTGGCGCAGTGGTTGCGCCCCCTTCCTTCCCACGGGCTTTCCCTAGTGTTTCAAATGGAAATGGTTTAATAGTTTCGGAATATTTGTTCCCCGTGTTTGTTTATTCATTGCCTTGATTACAACAGCCCTAAGGCCTGGGTTCAGGGCAGGGCGGGTGGGGGCCTGGGTTCCACATCTCCCCTCCCCTCAGAGGCCTCCTAGCCTCTCTGACCCATTTTCCAGATTTCTGTGGGACTGAGCTGGGGGTAGGGGGTGCCAAAGAGGCTAGCCTGCAGCCCCTCCAAGCTGGAGCCCCCCACCCCAGTCCCCAGCTGAGGGACAGAACGAAACGATTGGCTCAGGTCCGGGAATATTCACATCGGAATCTGTCTCCCGCCCCGTGACGGGGTCCTTGGGCAACAGCTGACTCCCCAGCCCCAGGCCCTCAGACCAAGATGCAAACCTTATCTGCCCAAACCAGCAAGCCAGTCTCTCCCCACAGGACCCACTGTGTCCCCAGGCCCTGCCCGGAGAGGGAGCTGTCTCTCTGCCCTAAGCGTCTCCACACATACACACACACACACCCGTCCACACCCTTGGGAGCTCAGCCTGGGCTGGGTACCTCCCTCCAGGCTCCTGTTTTAACTCTTGGATCCTCTGAGTAGGAAATACTATGTCTCCTTTTCCCAAGCCCAGAGAGGCTGGGTGAGCTGCCTGGGCCTCTCAGCCAGGAAGAGGCCCCCCTGTGCTTTACCCAGGCTGCTCCGCCTTTACGGGGGCACCAAGGAGGGTGGGCAACAGTCTGGCCAGTCCTCAAATGGTCAGTGTAGAGTTACCACCCGACCCAGCAATTCTCCTCCTTGGTATCTGCCCAGGAGAAATGAAAACACACGTCCACGCAAAACCTGAACACGCACGTCCACAGCAGCAGGAGTCACAACAGCCCCAAAGTGGAAACAACCCAGGTGGCCATCGACAGATGAAGGATAAACACCACATGTCCCTCCACACATGGAAAAGTCACTCAGCCACGCAAAGGGGTGAAGCCCCGACACTCGCTGCAACGTGGACGGACCCTGAGAACACGACGCTCAGGGAGAGAAGCCAGACACAGAAGGACGCACAGGGTGTGATTCCACTGATGGGAAACGTCCAGAACAGGCAGATCCACAGGGACAGAGAGTGGATTCCTGGTTGTCAGGGGCTGGGAAGTGGTTGCCAACGGCTGGCGTTTCTTCCCCCGTGATGAAATGTTCTAAAATTGATCGTGATGCTGGTTGCACAACTCTGTGAATAAACTGAAAAACCACTGAATTGTGCACTTTAAAAATGGATGGGCAGTGTGGTTATGTGAATTATAGCTAATAAAGCTGTTTTTAAGAAATCATTAGGATGAAGACCGGAAATGCCAGCTTTGGCAAGGATATGGGGCAGAGGGGGAACTCTAAACGCCACTGGGGAGGGGGAAGCTGTGCAGCTGCTTTGCAAAACAGCTTGGCAGTTTCTTGAAAAGTTGCCTGTATGCCTCCCCTAAGGCCAGGCACTCGCGCTCCTGCGTGTTTACACAGAGAAACGTGTAGAAATAGTCAACAAAAGCCTGGACAAGAATCTCCATAGCAGCTTTTAAAAAAGTACGGAACAGGGCTTCCCTGGTGGCGCAGTGGTTGCGCAGTGGTTGCGCGTCCGCCTGCCGATGCAGGGGAACCGGGTTCGCGCCCCGGTCTGGGAGGATC
>NW_021146731.1:20494-25000 GCF_002837175.3 Physeter macrocephalus
GCGCGTCCGGAGCCTGTGCTCCGCAACGGGAGAGGCCACAGCAGAGGGAGGCCCGCATACCACAAAAAAAAAAAAAAAAAAAAAAAAAAAAGTACGGAACAGACAAACACTGGAAAGAACGGAAGTGAGCACTGCGCAAAGGATGGAGACGTGCTGTGTGGAGGGTCTCCGGCACAGGGGAATCCACGCGGCAATGGAGAAGCACGGAGACCAGACGGGTGGACCTCTGTTCCAAGTATACAAATGAAGTCCAACAGCAGGCAAAATGCACCGACAGTGCCAGAAATTGGGACAGGGCGCTCTTGGGGGTCAGTGGCTGAGAAGGGCAGGTGGGGGGACCTGGGGACTCACGGGAGTTCAGTTGGCAAAATGCTTCGCGATCGGGGTGCTTTCCTGCATGTAAATTGCAGCTCAGGAGAAAGTCTGTTTCGAAAATCCTGTTGATTCTCATCATCCTCACACTCAGCGTCTGTGAAGTCGCAGCAAACGCTGGGTTGGGGAGCACGGAACCCCAGCTCCTGGGGGAAATGCGGGTGAGAGTCCTGCCAGCCTTTGGTCACAACAGTGTCACCAACCCTTCACACATATCTTGTGTCCCACGAGTTTCTGTTTGCAGACTCCTTATTTAACATATATTGATTCAGTAGCCAGCAGGGCTGTAGAACAACTTATGGCAAACACTCGTATTTTATCCAAAAGGCACATCACGGCCTTCCTGTCCTCAGGGACACTTGGGGGCCAAAATCACCCACAAAAAGCACTAAATGTGAAAACTTTTAGTGCCCACCTTCTCACTGGCCAGAGGACATCTCTCTGGTCACAGGAGGGGCCGGTGGGCCACCCTGGGGGACAGCTGTCTCTGGGCACTTCTTTCTGCTGCACCTCTTTGCAGGGCCAGAGCCCCCCCCCTTCCCAAATGCCCCTCGAGGCTTCTCGAGCCCCACACACGCTGTGGCCGGCGCTGGGCACAGAGCTGAGATCCAGCCACACTGTGGGTCATCTCCCCGCTTCTGGACGTGCGTGTTGGGAGAGGTGGTGGAGGACGGAGCAGGGCCCTGCAGGGACCGGAGGGGGATCCGGGAGGGCTTCCTGGGGGAGGTGTGTCAGATGTGAGCAGAGAGGGAATGGCACGGAGGGAGCAGAGGGTCTTAGGGTGAGGCGGGGGCTGGCTGGGCTGCACATGGACTCGGGGTGGGCAGCCTCGCAGCAGGGGTGAAGCACCCAGACACGAACTTACAACTTGGCAACAGACAGTAAAACTCTGGAGCCACCTGTGTCCCCGTCGTGCACCTCTGACAGAGGGAGTGTCCCGGGGGGTCACCAGGCACTGAAGCTACCCCAGTGCAGGAACAGGTGGGGATGGGGCCTGGACCACCCTCCCAGGCTCTCTACCTCTGCAGAGCATCCAGGAAAATCGCAAACATTAAAACAATTTTTTTTTTTTTTTTTTGTGGTACGCGGGCCTCTCACTGCTGTGGCCTCTCCCGTTGCGGAGCACAGGCTCCGGACGCGCAGGCTCAGCGGCCATGGCTCACGGGCCCAGCCGCTCCGCGGCATGTGGGATCCTCCCGGACCGGGGCACGAACCCGCGTCCCCTGCATCGGCAGGCAGACTCCCAACCACTGCGCCACCAGGGAAGCCCATAAACAATTTTTTAATTGAGATAAAATTCATACCATAAAACTGTACATTTGAAGAGTCCAATTCAGTGGCATTGAGTGGCCACTGAACGGCCACTGTTGTCTAACCATCACCTCTATCTAATTCCAGAACATTCCACCACCCCAGAAAGAACCCCGTCCCCATCAGCAGTCATCCCCAACCCCTCCTCCAGCCCCTGACAACGAGGAACCCACTCTCTGTCCCTGTGGATCTGCCTGTTCTGGATGTTTTCCATCAATGGAGTCACACCCTGTGCGTCCTCCTGTGTCTGGCTTCTCTCCCTGAGCGTCGTGTTCTCGGGGTCCATCCACGTTGCAGCAAGTGTCAGTGCTTCACCCCTTTTCACGGCTGAATAATATTCCTGTGTGTGCATATGTGTATACACCACATTTATTATTTATACGTCAGTGGAGAGTCGTTCCCCCCACCCACTCTTCTGCAGTTGTGAGCGTGTGTGTACAGGTTTTTGCATGGACGTACGTTTTCGTTTCTCTTGGATAAGTATGTGCTAGTTTCCAGCAGCTGCCGTAATGAATGATGCAGATGGGGGCCTGAAACAACCAAAGTTTATCCCCCTGCAGTTCTGGAGGCCAGGAGTCCACGATCAAGGAGTCAGCAGGGCTGTTCCCCAGGCCTCTCCCCTGGGTCTGTCAAAGGCCATCCTCTCCCTGTGTCCTCACGTGGTTGTCCCTAATCTCCCCTTTTTATAAGGACACCAGGGATTAGGTATCATGTTGGATTAGGACCCATCCTAATGATCTCATTTTAAGTCAATCACCTCTGTAAAGACCCTATTTCCAAAAAGATCTCATTTACAGGTACTGGAGGTTAGGGCTCCAGGATATCTTATTTTGGGGAGGGGGTGGAGGGCATGACACAATCAGCCAACTCTAGACCCCCCAGAGTGGAGTTGCTGGGTCGTATGTATGATGATTCTGAACTTAACCTTTGGAGTAAGCATCAGACTGTCCAGAGTGGCTGCCCCAGCCTACGTGTCCAGGGCTCTGATTTCCCACGTTCTTGCCATGTCTGTCTGTATTGGTGAATTTCCTCAGTTTGTCTCCACGTCGTCTCTGCCCAGGACCCCCGCGGTACCAGGCCCCCCGGGCTGTGCCGGTCTCATGAGCTCTCCTGGAGGGGGGCCCTGAGCAGTCGTGGGGAACCCGGGCTAGGAGTCCTGCAGGATGTCCCCAGTCTGGGTTTGTGCAGTGTTTTCTTGTGGTCGCACCGGGGCCTTGGGTTCCCGGGGGAAGATGTCGGAGGGGAGGTGCCCTTCTCACCCATCACCCCAGGGGGCCCTGCTGCGACCTGACCTGACCTCCTGGCTGCTCTACGGAGGGGAGGGGGGTTCCTTCCCCTGCGCGCTGTCCTCCTGGGAAGCGTCTCTGTGTGCAGCCCTCACACAGGGAGGGCCTGGGGTCTCCCTATCAAGTGATTGGTGGTGGAGACACAAGCCACAGCCCAAAAGGCCCGGGGACTGCTGCTGGACACCAGGTGTGCCGAAAGCCCGGGCGTCCGGGGAGGTGAATGACAAACCCATGACTGAGGGAAGCAGCAGGAAACGGGGGTGGGGGTGGGGGCGCAGGAAGGGGCTGGGACCTCACTCAGGGGCCACATCTCACCGGGGGGGGGGCGGGGGGGGCGGCACTTGGAGGGCTGGGCCCAAGTGTGGAGGAGGCACCCACAGAGACCCCATCAGAGGCTGAATCGTGGTCCCCAAAAGCTGTCCACATCCTGACCGCCGGCACCCGTGAACACGACCTTATTTGGAACCAGGGTGGCCAGCTGCCGCGGGAAGATGGTCTGTCGGAGCCTGCCGAAGGAGCCGGCCCGCCCGCACCTTGACCTCACACTTCCGGCCCCCAAGCTGAGAGAGAAGAAATGTGTGCTCTTTTAGGTCATCCGCTGTGGCTCTTGGTGGCAGCAGCCACAGGAAACTCACTCTACCTCAGGGAGGTGGGGGCCGGGTGGGCAGGGAGGGAGGCTGGCTTCCACGGGCTTGCAAAATTCATGACAAGGACGATGTCTCGATACGGAGGGAACGTGAGCCGGGCTGTAAGCGATCCCGAGGCCACCTGTTCACCCGCTGCCCGCCTGTCCTCGGGGTCATGGAGCCGCAGGCGCCGGCTGGGTTAGGGCTGCCTGCGGGGTGGGGGGGGGGTCCCGGCCAGGTATGGGCACAGGGGGTGCCGCAGACCCACCTCCTCGCTCACCCCGGAGCAGAGACCCCAGACCCAGCCTGGCAACCCCCTGGGGCTTCCTCGTCCGGAGCCTGTTCCGGGAAAGTCCGTCCCCGCCTTGTCCAGACCTTGGCCTCTGACCCTGGGCAGGTGTGAGGCGGCTCAAAAGGCCAAACCAAGTTGAAGTCCAGAATTAACTACAGGAAAGCAGCCGCTCTCACCTGGGGAGTTTCTGCCCCAGGGGACACTGGGCCACATCTTTGGGACATCTGTGGTCATCACCATGGGGGGCTCCCGGCATTGCGTGGGTGGGGGCAGGGAGGCTGCTCCACACCCCACAGAGCCCAGGACACCCCACAGAGGATGCTCGGAGCCGAGGAGACTGGCCCAGGCCCTCTGGTGCTTTTGCATGTTTTCTGGGACCACGGGGACCTGCGGAGGGATGTCAGCTCAGATAAACGAAATGCTCTGGGGTCTCTGCAGTCCTGTTCCCTGGGGGCAGGGGGTATTCTGGTAAGAAGTTAATTCTAGAAGGATCCAGGAGTGGGGAAGGACTGTGCCCCCCCAGGCAGGCCGTGGGACTCCAGGACAGAGGAACAGCAGCCCTCGGGTTTCACGGTAGGTAACACATGAGACCTGTGAACCTCGCGGGCGTGACATCACA
>NW_021146732.1:0-25000 GCF_002837175.3 Physeter macrocephalus
AATAAATAAACATTTTTTTTCAAAAAAGAAAGGTGGGTGAGGTAGAAGGAAACCTAATTAAGAGTCCTAAGTTGTACTGTTTCTGAGAGTAGATGCTGGAACACAAATGAGAAGGTAAACAGATAGAAAAATAGCAAGAGTTGGTGGAGACAAAGTAAGGAAGCTAATAAGGGTATAAAAGATAGACTCAAAAGATGCAAAGAGGGCTTCCCTGGTGGCACAGTGGTTAAGAATCCGCCTGCCAATGCAGGGGACACAGGTTTGAGCCCTGCTCCGGGAAGATCCCACATGCTGCGAAGCAACTAAGCCCGTGCGCCACAACTACTGAGCCTGTGCTCTAGAGCCCGTGAGCCACAACTACTGAGCCCGCGTGCCACAACTACTGAAGCCCGTGCGCCTAGAGCCCGTGCTCCGCAACAAGAGAAGCCACCGCAATGAGAAGCCCGCGCACCGCAACGAAGAGTAGCCCCTGCTCGCCGCAACTAGAGAAAGCCCGCATGCAGCACCAAAGACCCAAAGCAGCCAAAAATAAATAAAGGAAAAGAAAAAGATGCAAAGAAAATAGTCTTTAAACATACCAAGAATCAGGGAATAGACTGTGATTAGATGCAAAGAAAAAACTTACAAGAGAATTACCTAACGCCTGGCTAAGCCTCATTTTTATCGGAAAGGAAGAAGAAAAACAAGGAAATGCAGCCCATTATTAGATGAACGGAGAAGAGGCCCCGACTTAGGAAAGCCCGTGAACTAGATAGGGTTCGTCTCCCCTTGCTCTCTGCGAGAACGGCTGCTGGCCAGCCCAAGACCTCCAACCTGCTCCTCTTGCAGGTGGCCTCTCACATCTGAGCCATTTTCTTCTCCCTGTTCTGGATTCAAAAGTCTCATCTCCTGAATCCCTCAGAACCCCAGCCCTCTCCTCCGTAGGTGACAGTCAGTGATGACAGGAAGCCATTTATGCCAAGAGAGTGTGGTTACTCCCTGGTGGAGGAGCCGCTGCGTTTGGACAGAGGGTTCCTCATGGTTAGCTCAATGGCGCCTTCTCTGGGAAGATATCCCGATCCCCCTCCGCGGGTAAAAACAGTCCTTTCCTTACCTTGTTCTCTCGGAATTCTGGACTATCAGAGCACTTAGCACTTTCAGATATAGTTATTTATTTACATCTCTGAGTTCCCCCAGGATTGAAAGTTCCTTGGAACCCAACACCTAACACAGCGCCTGGTACATAATCAGGGCTCGAGGCCTGTTCTATGGGTGCACAGAAAGGAGAGGGGAGAGGGGGACAGGGGAAGGAAGAACGAGAGCAGAAGAGAATAGATGGGTGGCATTTCAGAAAACAGGGAATCTGAGGGACAGAGCTTTGCTAACCACCTCTTGCCCCGGCTCCCCAAATCTGACCAGGTAAGGCAGCTGTTTCCTTGGCCTAAAAGGAGGATTTGACACAGTGGGGAGTCAGGTAGAGCAAGTCTCTCCTTTTCTTTACCAGTAACAAAACCGAAGCCGGCTTTGATTTGTCGCATGTAAACTATCCAACTCATGAATAGTTTACGACCAGTTTTTGAAATCCTAGGCTAGATTTTCTTTCCTGCGATGTGGTTCTGGGACACCTTCTCTAACAGTCTGTCACTGTGTACTTCGGAATGAGAGCTCATTTTCATATTCGCCTGAGCCAGACAGAAAATGTGCTGCTAAGAGGAAACAACACATTAAAAACACAAACAGTAGGGCTTCCCTGGTGGCGCAGTGGTTGGGAGTCCGCCTGCCGATGCAGGGGACGCGGGTTCGTGCCCCGGTCCGGGAGGATCCCACATGCCGCGGAGCGGCTGGGCCCGTGGGCCATGGCCGCTGAGCCTGCGCGTCCGGAGCCTGTGCTCCGCAACGGGAGAGGCCACAACAGTGGGAGGCCCACGTACCGCAAAAAACAAAAACAACAAGAACAACAACAAAAAACACAAACAGTGTATCTCTAGTCTCCTAGGCTCCGCAATAGTGCTCTCTTTCCCAGCCTGAAGCCTCCTCTCTGTCTTCTCCCTGGCGCCTTTGCCTCTGCCCAGCCAGCGCCTTGTCCTTGGTCTCCGACAATTGCTGCTCATAGACACACTTTCTCAATTTCATTCATGCCCATGGCTTCAACTACCACCTCCATGCTAACCTACTGGTTAACAAAGCAATGCTTTCCCCTCAGTTCCCGAACTTCAGACTCACCAAGCCAGCTGCCTATTTGACATCACTTGGAGACGCCACAGGAACTTCAAATGCAACATATTCAAAGTGAAATGTATCAGCTCCCCCAGACCTGTTTCACTTCCTATATTCCCTATCTTGCTTGCAGCATCGCTATCCGTGCCATTTCCCTCGTTATAAAATTGGAAGTTAGCATAGATTCCTCCTCCTTTCTTACCTTTCACATTTCACATAAATCAGCCACCAGGTGCCATCGATTTTATTTTCTATCACCCATATATATCATCCTGTTCTCTATCTCTTCTGTCTCTGCCCAGTTCGGCCTCTCATCATCTAGCATGAGAACTATGACAATAGTCTTCTTGTTAATCTTGGATAAATCCTGTTAATCCACAGGCCAGTTCTATCCTGCACAGATCTGCCAGAGTTGGCCATGTCACTTCCTTATTTGAAATTCTTCCATGGCTCCCCTTCACCCGTGACAGCGTTTCCCAAAGTCAGGTCCATGAGATACTATGAGTTCCATAAGAAGGTCCTTGCAAAAAGAATTCTGTCAGGGAGATCACCTCTGTGCTTTGTGACCACCGAGAGGGGTGGGATAGGGAGGGTGGGAGGGAGGGAGACGCAAGAGGGAAGAGATATGGAAACATATGTATATGTATAACTGATTCACTTTGTTGTAAAGGAGAAACTAACACACTATTGTAAAACAGTTAAACTCCAATAAAGATGTTAAAAAAAAAAGAGAATTCTGTGAGAAATGCTACACTTGGGATATTCACAATACATGTCAGCATATCAAACGTTCGGATGACTCTTTCAGTTTAAAAAACTACCTTTTGAACCAGTATTTTCCAACTTATCTGATCTTGGAACACTGTTTACAGGTTATGTCTATTAACACCATGAACTGTGTTCCATAAAACACATTCGGGCTAATTCTATCCTAGAGAATGAAATCGACATTCTTGTGCATTTCCTACTAGGACCTTCATGATTCAGCTCCCACATACCTATCCAGACTCATTTCCTGTCATTCCTTCCCCTGTATCCTCTAGAAATGCACATATATGTTAATTTTAGTCCCTTACATCTTGACTCTGCAATGCTGTCTCCTCTCTCTCCAGAATATCTTCCTTGCACTTTGCCCAGGCTGCCACTGGGACGCTTCTTGAGTGAACTGTGATGGTCTGCTTGCCTTCCTGTCTACCCTTTCAGCCGTGGGTACCTGAGAGCGCAGGAACCAGCACAGCGCCCAGAGGGCTCACGGCAGAGGGCACATATGGAAGCAAAAACATATTTGCCATTTTAGCCAAACATTGAAGCAAATTTCTTTCATCGGTGTAAGGAATGAAGAGCTGACCATATAGTGAATAAATTATTCTAATACCAATTTTTTTATTTTAGAATTAGTCTATGTTCATAAAATAAAAGCAATCGAGTAATGTTATCTGCAGATCCATTTAATATTTGCAACTTATTACAAACATCCTGAAAACAGCATTTTAACTTTTCAATGCTTAACATTTTCTCAAGAGCCATGTTTTATCTGTAACTTTTCTATTTGCCTCTCCCGTTCTCTACACAGGATCGTGAAGAACCTTCCTCATTCACCCCTGAAATTCCAGTTTTATGCAAAAAATTCATATTCTCTTCACTTGAAAAGAATCTGATTAAAAACAAAAACAAAAACAAAATGCTACCTTTCTAAAAATGTTCTTCAGACCTTCTGGATATGTAAGGCAAAAGACCAAATAAAGGTGAAAGCGGGTATAAGTGCAAGTGTGAACATTTAACGTGTGCAGAAATTCAAACCCACTACCCTTCACTGGCTGGGGACTATGGCCTAAATGACAAGAGCTGACAACAAAAGTGCAAACAGGATGCCAGCTGACGTGTTCGCTGACATTGGTGCAGTGTCAGTTCAAGAGAGCGTGGTACATTTTCATTCACTTTAAATGTTTATCCATATATCGTTCCTGAGCCAAGTCATCTTAGTTTCCTGAAGACTCCTCTATAAAAGGACTGATTACATGCTCATAATTGAAAGATACCTCTAACAGCTGGTGCATTTAAGAAGCATATGCCTTTCCTGCAGTTTTGCTTCTCAGATTGTCAACATGGTGTCCTTTTTATCACCAATGAATCCAATGAATGATCTATATAATCCTTGCTCTGTTAATCTGGTTATAACTGCTAACAATGAGTAAATAAACAGATACAACAGCTTTCTCTGACCATGCCCACTTGTTAGTTACTCAGGACAAAGAAAATAATCTGAAAGGTTACCCTCTGTCTGACATTAGTAGAAAGAGCTAAACTCAATCTTAAATGGCTGCCAAGGAAGAACGACACTTTAACTTCCATCTGTAGTCCTCATTTAAAGCTGATTATTGGGACTTCCCTGGAGGTCCAGTGGTTAAGACTCTGTGCTCCCAATGAAGGGGGCACAGGTTTGATCCCTGGTCGGGGGACTAAGATCCTACATGCCCCAAGGCACGGCCAAAAAATAAAAATAAAGCTAGCTATTAATCTAAATAAGGTCCACCTAAACTTCTGTGTCCTTAACAACATACAACCAAAGGTAAGTCTTCCCTTGGAGAAGAAAATACATAGAGATGTCAATTATACTTCAATTAAAAACAACAATGACAAGAATGAATTATTCAAGAGCAAAAAACCAAGAGGAACATACATAGAAGTCCCCTGTTAGAAGATGTAATAAGTGAAGGGCAAAAATATCCAACAATACAAAGGGTTTTAATATAAGTACGGGACCCATAAAGGCCGCCTCGGTTTTCCTTCCTGGCTCTACCACTTATTAACAGGATGACCTTGCTCAAGTCACTAACTCTCTCTCTCTTCCTTAATATAGATCTCATCCAGCTTTGGGCAGGAAGGGATGTAAAGTCCTTAGAACGTTGCCCGCGTATAGTAAATGCTCACTAAAAGCTATTCTTGCTTTACTCTTGTTTTAACTGCTCATACGCGAACTTGGAGATGCTGACAAAAACTGTTTGGGGAGCAAGACCAGGCAAGTGGACAGACGTGGGCGGGGGTAAATCACTTGCCTCCAAGTGGCGTCCCAAAGCAACAGCCGACTCCTACTGCACAGCCCACGGTCAGCATGTCAGTGTAATAGTATGGCTGCTACTAGGGGAGACACAGACAAAGAGCCAGATGGGAAGGATGGGCAGGGGGGCAGAAGAGGAAAGGAGAACAGGCAAGGGTGGGGAATAAAGAAGGAGCGGTTTAAGTCACAGGGAATCACAGCGGCGCCGTCTCCCCCCTGCGATCCCAGGCCAAGAGAAACTCAGTTAGTTTGGCAAACAGGAAGTGATCTCCTAGCACAAGGCCAAACGTAGAAAATGAAATAAATGTTAGGCAAATATACGGAAGGAAGGTCAGCCAATAAATGGTCACCAGAGAGGGGCTGGAGATGGGGACAATCAGGGCAAGAAGTGTCAATAGCAAGAGAGACAGGAAAGGACTTCAGACAAACAGCACCAATAAAGCCGGCAAGAAATAGCCACCAGCCTCCAAAGAACAGACAGCTCTCTGGTTTAAAAAAAAAAAAAAGCGGGGGTGCCTGGAGACCAGGGCCTGCGATCCACGGTCACACCCGGAAGGCCCACCCACCAGTCCCCTCCGCGAGCACCCCTCTCCATCCCACAGCTTGTGGCAACCGCTCCAGCCCCTCGGGCCACCGGGGAAGGGAAGAAGTGGGACTTGCCTCCGACAGGGGCTGCAAAGCAGCACCCCACGCCCACCGCGCAGGCCGACACCAGGAGATCAAGCTGCCCAGGCACAGTCTGCAACAGAGAAGCTCGCGGACAGGGCGGGTGGAGCGCCGGGGCGGGGGAGAGCGCACGAGACGGGGGTGGAGGGGCAGGAACAACAAAGGGGCGGGGCGGCACGCCGCCGGGGCGGCTGAGGAGCGGACCGCGTGCCGAGCCCCGATGCGGGGCCGGGATCGGGAGGGGGTGGGGCGTCAAGGAACGCGCACAGGCTAAACAGCGGCATCGCGTGGCTGGAGTAGGCGGGTGGCGCCACGTGTGCGGGGACGAGGGAGCGTGGGTTAGCGCAGTGCCCGGCTCAGCAACACGGCCAAGGCAGCCCTGCCCCACCCGCCAGCGCGCACAGCCCCAGCTCCTTTTGCCTTCTCAGCCTTACCTCGTACATCCCACAGAGCACGGACATGAACTTGCTGAGGACAGCGGCGCAGATGCTGGCAATGTGGACAAAAGGGCCCTGGGAGAGAGGAGGGGGACGAGGGGTCAGGGGCAGGGGGCCGGATGGGGGGCTTGGGGGCATTCTTGGACAGACATTGGTTGCTCCAGGCACTGTACCAGGGGCTGGAAATACAGACGTGAACAAGATAGAGGTTCTGCCTTCGCAGAGCTTCATCCCAGGGAGGAAGGGGGGGTGATACGCCAGCATATTATCATTTCAGAAAATGTCCCCCGCTCGCCACAACGAGACAAAGCCCCCGCTCAGCAACGAAGACCCAACGGAGCCATAAATACATATATACATACATACATTTGTTTCAAAAAAAAGGGGAAGAAAAGAAAATGCCAGGGGCTAAGTAGAAATTGAGGGAGGGTCAGAGGAGAGAGAGAGACAGGAAAGCTGAGGGTGGGATGGGGACGGTCACAACTGAGCGAGGCCTTGATGGAAATGAGGCGTGAGCCGCACGGGCGTCAGGAACAAGGATGTTCCAGGCTGAGGGCACAGCAAGCGCAGGAGCCCCAGGAGGGGGGCAGGCTCGCGCAGTTGAGTGGCAGGAAGTGCCTGTCACTCAAGCTCGGGGAAGGAGGGGCAGCCTGATCTCTATAGTCCCCCTAGGCCCCAGGAATAAGTGTGGACTTCATTTTAAGAGGAATGGAGAGCCATTTGAAGTTCCTGACCAGAGGGCAGACATTCCTGATTCCATTTTGAAAAGATAACTCTGGCTGCAGTGGGGGCGAGAAGGTACATGAACATAACCTTGAAAAAAAACACAGCCTCTTTTAGGTCTCAGTTTTCACAGAATGTGTCTGGATTGTCTCTAAGGCAGTGGTTCTCAACTGGGGGAGATTTTGCCCCCAGGGGACATTTGGCAATGTCTGGAGACATTCTGATTGTCACAAGGGGGGCTGGGGGTGGGGGAGGACTGCTGCTGGCGTGCAGGGGGTAGAGGCCAGGGAGGCTGCTAATCATCCTACAATGTACGGGACGGCCCCCCAGAACCAAGAATTACTCAGCCCCAAATGCACACAGTGCCCAGGATGCGAGATTCTGCTCTGAGGTGCTCCCAGGGCTGATGAGGACCTTCCCATGTATCTCTCCTCCGGAATCCCCATGGTCCACGGCTGCCCCGGAGCTCCCTCTAGACTCAGTGCCGCCCTCTGCCTGAGGACCTGCCCAGCTCACCCCACAGTAACTGGAGTCCTACCTCTTTCCCCACAGGGATGCCACTGCCCAGCCCCGCAGTCAGGGCCACAACCTTGGCCACGAAGGCCTTGAGGGTGAGATATTCCTTCAGGACAACCCCGCGAAGTATTGTCTTCATTTCAGGGATTCCAGAGCCTAAAAGGGTTTTTAAAAAATGATTGTGTGCAGGTTCAAGCTGGAGGTCAAAGGTAGATGGACATCCAGATAGTGGACATGGGGGTGGGGCGAGAGGTCTATGGGGGGAGGACAGTAGCAAAGCAGCGAAAGGACTGTCGGGAGGTGGGGGAGGGAGGGAGGGGAGCGCAAGGTCTGCAGGCCAATGAGGTTCTGCTGGATTATGTTGATGGCATGATGGGGTAGGATCTGGGAAGTTCTCACCGACAGCCTGGGGAGAGATGAGGTGGCAGAAGAGGGCACTGAAGAGGATGAGGATGAGTGGGAAGGTGACCCAGACCAGGAACTGCAGAGGCAGGTTGGGCTGCATCTGGTAGTAGGTCCACTTGTAGGCTGCAGAGACAGGCGTCTGGGCTTAGTCCTATGTGGATGGCATGTTGCCGCCATCCCACACTCGCGGCATGGGACAGCCTGCTAGTAGCGTGCTCCCGCCATGGCTATCCCGTTCGACCTCAGAGATGGCACTGGTCTAAGCTGGGGGATGAGACGTGACCCGTTCAAGTTCCCACCACTTGTAGGAGGTCAAGTGGGCGCCAGTGCAGCAAACCACACTCTGTGGGTGCGTCATTAGAGGCTGTGGCACACCCAACCACCCCGGGTAGCCCGGCACTGAGGGGCTCCTGGGACTCCAGGTGTTTCCAGTTGCCTAAACTGAAAAGTCCTAGGAGAACTAGGACAAGATGGTCACCCTGTGAGAGGGGTCCTCACAGCTTGGCTGGTAGCAGGTGGGAGGGGCAGAAAAAATGGATCTCGGTCTGGGTCTGGGTCTGCGTCTGTTCTCATCCTGGGCCAGAGCTACACCTGATCTCCTCTGTGCACCATCCTCCTCCCAAAGCCCCCCCAGCTTACCCTGGGTCAAAACTCTAGAACAACTGCAGTATGGGGAGGGCTGAGGGCAAAGGGCCAGGTTAAACCTACCCTGAAGGGTTTTGGCACTGACATAATCCATGCACCAGCTAACCAGAGCCATAAGCAGCCCCAGAAGCAGCAGAAAGATCCAGTCTTCCCCTAATTTTCTTCTCACCACGAGTCCCAGACGGTGGATACAACCTAGGAAAAGAAAGCAAAGAGGAGCAGGTAACCAGTCACTACTCTGTGTGTGTGGCTGAGGATGGGAGGTGTAGGGCCCTCGGGGTCTTGTCCGTGTGTCTCATTCCCTGAGTTTCTTCTCACCTCTCTGCCCTTCAGAAGGCACCAAAGTCCAATTCCCCATTGGCTACTTGATTCCTTTCTAAACCCTAGTTTCTTCGGGCTGCGTGGGAGGGATAGTAGGAAGGCAGAGTGACAAGGACATGGGAGCCACGTCTTCTCCTTAATACTTGGCGGAGGGCTTTGGTGTCCGTGTGGGGATGGTGAGCCACAAATATGCAACAGGTCTTCTGAGTCAGTGTCCTAATCCCTGTAGAATCCCTGAATAAAGGAACGTGGAATTCCATGCCACGTTCCTTTATTCCCCCGTCCCCATCACCTTGACATTTAGAATAGTGATCCTCATCCTTGCTGTCCGTGGAAGCGCTGGAGTCCATCGTCTCGGGCATCCCCGTGTCCTGATCCTTGTCTGAGAACTGCTCTTTGTGATGGCCATAGATCTGGACAGAGGGAGATGGGAAAGGTCTGTCTTGCTGAAGAGTTAAAAGAAATAGAGGGAAGCATATAGATCCACAGAGAAAACAAACAAACGGCTTTTTAAAATCCTGGGTGTTGAGGGCCTCGGGCAGGGTCACTTTGTGGTCATCGTGCCCTCCGCTCCCCACTCTCCGTCTGCACTCTTCCCACTCCTCACCCTTGTCTATCCATCCACACCCTGGCACATCTGTAGTCATCTTGGCCAGTAGCAGCCTTCATCAAGGGACGATTTCTAATCTGAAGTAGGGATACAAAAACTGCGCTAAGGGCTTCCCTGGTGGCACAGTGGTTAAGAATCCACCTGCCAACGCAGGGGACACAGGTTCGAGCCCTGGGCCGGGAAGATCCCACATGCCGCGGAGCAAGTAAGCCCGTGCGCCACAACTACTGAGCCTGCGTTCTACAGCCCGCGAGCCACAACTACTGAAGCCTGCGCGCCTAGAGCCCGTGCCCCACAACAAGAGAAGCCACTGCAATGAGAAGCCGGCACCACGACGAAGAGTAACCCCTGCTCGCCACAACTAGAGAAAGCCCGTGCACAGCAATGAAGACCCGGTGTAGCCATAAATAAATAAATACATACATAAATGTATTTTAAAAAAAACTGTGCTGATACTGGGCATCTGCGTCAATTACATGTTTTTGTGTCACTGCTTCCTGTGTCTCAGCCTCTCTCTTGTTTCCCCAGACCCCCTCACACCGATGTGTATGGGGCAAGGGAAGACAAGCAGGTGACTCTTCGTTGCTCTTGGCCTTGGTGTGTCTAGCTTTAATGAGGCCCCTCAGATGCCCTGCCAGGCTTAGAGAAAGCCCATCCACCTCCCCTTCCTGTGCTCAAATGCACAAAGTGGGCCCAGCCCGGATAAAGCAAGTCAGTCCACTTCCTCCTGAAGCAGAGCTTGTGTGTGTGTGTGTGTGTGTGTGTGCGTGTGTGTGTGCGTGTGCGCGTGCGTGTGCGCGTGTGTGCGCGTGTGTGTGTGCGTGTGTGCGCGTGCAAGGTCTCTAACTGCCCCACCTCCACTGTACTAACTCCGTCCTCTGGAGCCAGGGTCAGGCCAGGCCATGTTGCTGGTTCTGGGAGAGCCTGGGTGGAAGAGATCTGATTTCACAATACAAGAAGTAGAGTTTATGCCTGAGTCCTGGACAGGCACGCACTAATACCCTGATCATGGCTCTTTCGTCTTCTGGGATGAGGTTAGTGACTTAGAGAAGCCGTGTTTCCCTCTGTGCCCTACCTGGCCCCCGAGAGAAGACATTACCCACAGGGGGCCAGTACATGGGCTGCCTCAGCCGCCTTGGTTCCCAGGCTGGTGGAGACGAGAAGAGGGTGCTCCATACCAAACCTGGGCTGGGAAACCCTGAAAGAGCCGGATCTGTGCTGGCTGGACCAGTGTTCACCAGTCGAGCAGGGCTGGGAGGGCCTTCAAGCCTGAAAGCATTCGCAGTGTCTGGATTCCTTAACAAAAACACCCGTGTGTGTAGGGCTGGGGCTGGGGGTGGGAGGATGGAGGAAACGATGCTGACAGAATACTGATAACTGATCACTGGGCATTCATTACGCTACTCTTTCTGTTTTTGTAGAAGTGTGAAATTTCCATAATAAAATTTAAACAGAGAAAAACTTAAGTCCAAAGTCCTCTTCTTTGCTTTCAGGGCCCTTTGGAGCCCAGGCCAACCCTACTTCCCAAGTCACTTCAGCATTCCTTTCCAACAGGAAGCTTCACGCTAGTGTACCTGGTTTCCTCACTGTCACCAGAAGGTGCCATAACTGCACCTTTACTCAAGCTGTCAGCCCACCCAGACCGCCTGCGCGGTGACAGTGAGGCCAGGGCCATGAGGAGAGGTCTTTCTGTCCAACCCCACACAGCGTTCCTCCTCCAGGAAGCCCACTCTGACTCACCATTGGCGCCTCTGCTGGCTTTTGTGTCCCAGTCCCCACCTGATTCTCCGGGGCTGCCCTTACCCACCACCCTCGGGATGGATGAGGCCTGAGACGTGGATCCTCTCGACCCCCAGCGCTGATATCACCAGCCCAGGCCAGCCCTCAGTTTCCCGGTCCTGTCTAGACCCCGTAAACTAGAGGAACTACAGTCCACCCCCTCGTTGGCTAAAACACTTTTTTTTTTTTTTCGCTGTACGCGGGCCTCTCACCGTTGTGGCCTCTCCCGCTGCGGAGCACAGGCTCCGGACGCGCAGGCGCAGCGGCCACGGCTCACGGGCCCAGCCGCTCCGCGGCCCGTGGGATCTTCCCGGACCGGGGCACGAACCCGTGTCCCCTGCATCGGCAGGCGGACTCTCAAGCACTGCGCCACCAGGGAAGCCCTAAAACACTTTTAAATCTTGATTTCCTGGTCCTCCTGACAGGTCCCGTCCTGTGGCTCTCTGCATGCACGCTCACTCGCTAATCCTAGCCTGTGTATTTGTCTGCGACAAGCTCCCAGCCTGTCTTCAGTGGTGCCCTACCCATTGCCCTGTCCTAGATGTCTAGAAGCCCTGGAGGATGTTTGTCGCTGGACACCCCTAACTGGTCCGCAAGCCCCCGTCTCTGGGCGCAGATCTCTGTACCTCTCTGGTGCCTCTGCCGTCTCATCGGTTCTGACTTAACTGCTCCTCCACCCGAAAGCCTGATTATGTTTCTTCTGTTCATTCGACACTGCTCTGTCTTTGATCGCTGATATGCAATTCAGTCCATTTTCTCCACTCATCTCAGCTCTTCTGCCTTCTGCAGAAGAGCTGATTCGTGTGTGTCCTGCCGAGGGCGGGCGGGGAGAAATCTGGTGGTGCCCGCGCGCGGGTGAGGGTGTAAGGACAGCTCACGCACACAGAGGTGTGGTCCCCTCTGCCACTTACCTCGTGTGGGTTATGTAAGCACGAGCTCGTCATGCATGTGTGGCTCTGCCCTCTCCCCCCAGGATTCGGGGGTTCTGTTGGTAAAGCTTGTGTTAAAGTGCCCGTGTATCTCCGTATAAGGAGCTCACAAGGCTGAACCCAGACCTTTGAAGAACGTTCATACTTTGAACACATGACCGCGTACTTTTTCAAGTCAAAAAGATCACAGTGCTCCCTCTTTTCACCTGATTCCTCTTCACCCCCAATCCATGGCACCCCCGTCTCCTCGAATCCACCGCCCCCTCCCCTTAGGACTTTACCTGTGTGGGGCCGGCGTTGGGACGGGGGCCCGCATCCCTCCGGAGCCTGTGCTGCAGGCCCCCGCTCTTGTAGGGCAGTCCGTAGCTGGTGCAGTGTTCAAAGGGCATGTACTGGTACTGGGGGGCGCTACCCCACCAGCTGGGCTCGGCCCCATGCCGCGGGGACCCAGACGGCTCCATGCTCCCTCCCCCGGCCAGGCCTGGGCCTGCTTGTCCCTGCCCTCCCCCCAGTACAGCTCCTTAAGCCTGTCCTCCTGCCTGTCCCCAAGGCGTCTGGGGCAGCGTGCCCACCCCCAGCTATTTATAGCCATCTCTCCGTCACATGACCCCCCCCCCCCAGCCACATCTGATCTGCTTGGGGTCGAAGCAGGTGTGAGAGCCGTGCGGGGGAGGGGTTGGATGAGAACCCGTGGGACAGCCCCGCAGGGAATTCCCTCAGCAGGGCCGGCACTGTCCCCCTCCTTAGTCACTAGGAGGCTCCCAGCCCCAAGCCACTGGTCCGGCTATAAATACTGCCCAGACCGGGATGGAAAACGGCTTCGCATGCTCTCGGACCTGCGTCCTGCCCCGAGTCTGCATCCTCTAAGCAACCCACCTCTTGTCTTCAGTCTGTGGGGAGGTGAGGGCTGAGGAGCTGGACGGAGCGATCCTAGGGTCCAGGAGCACTGGGGGGCAGCTCACCTGGGAGAGTAGCCGGCGCCTCTCTGCCATCTTTGCCTGCGGGCTCGTTCCCAGCTCTGTGTCTTCCTGAGGTTTGGTTCTCATCTGTCGAAGCAGCTCTCCCCCAGCCCAGCCAGTGTTCAGCCTTCTCCTCCAGCTCTGCCTTTTCTGTCTGCCCGAGGCTGCTGGTGATGCTTTGGGGTCATCCGCTCGACCACACCTCCATCACCCCCTGGCTGTGGGACACAGGGGTAATAATTAGCCTTGCGTTCTGGCACTTCTCCCACGCCCCAGACTGACACACGTCAGCCACGCCAGCAGCCTGGATGCACGGGGAGGGACTGAGCCTCCGTTTAGACCGTGGAGCATCCCTCGGAGGTCTATCAGGGCAGGTTAGATAACAGGGGAGAAGGGGAAGTGGGCCAGGGGAACGAGGGAGGCCGAGGAGGGAAGGGAACGGGCGTTTCTCGTGATGAGCCCGACACACATAAAAGATGACAGGGAAGTACTCTGATATTCTTCCCTTTTCAGGTCAATAAATAATTTTTGGCCAAGGCCAAACTACTCTATCTGGCATCACACTTTTTTTTAAACCAGTTTTCCTGGTACAGTCCTTCCCCTCTGAGCTCTTCACTATAGAATAAAATTGATAAACATGAGCCTAAGCCACACATTGGTTTGGGATCCATCACCAAGTGAGGTCGGTCCCAGGACAGCCAAAGTTCAGGGACTGCAGGGTAGGTACACCAAACATCTGGTCTACAATTACATTTTGTTCTCGGCTAAATGGGACTGTCCAAAGCAGGTGGGAAAATGAATACCATTAAAAGCACCTTTTCTAACCTAAATCTGAAGGCCTATAATCTACCCACAAAGATTACAAATGTGTGATTTGAGGGCCTGGAGGTTCTGTAATATCTCACTCCTCTGCAGGCAGAATATAAGAAAAGAGATCTAAGGGGTTGGTGTGAGGTGGAAGAAATACTTTCTTAATAAAGAAAATAGAATGCCAAAGTGAAATTATATTCTTTGCGGGGTGCTTCAGAAACAGAAAAGATTTTCACGCCTTTGTGGAGTATGGCTCCCCTGAAGGTAGCCAGTTTCTGTAGGGGCTTAATAATCCCAAGAAACAGGTATCTAGGGCAGCTGCTGTTTCTTCACTGTTCCTGAGAAAATCGGGTCCTGGTTATGGGTTCCAAAATTTGAAGGCAGAGGTTATTGGCACGGAGAAAACCCTCACACTCCACCAAGCCACCTAGAAGAACCAGCAGCAATTCTAAAAACCCGATTCTGAAATCAGGAGGGTCAAGGAAAGGTAATCTATAGCTGCTAGTGCTGAAGGGCAAGGATTTGAGAGTCATGATCTTGAGTTTGAGACTAGAACTAGTTAAAAATCTCATGGGTTATCAGCCTGCAAGAGAAGAAAATAAAATGTAAATGGTGCCCCCCTCCATCCCAACACCCCATGGGTAACAGTGCTTATTAGGCTCTTATTTGGAAGGCCAAAGATGGGTTTCTGGGGAGTTCTTGGAAAAGCTCCTAAATTTGGAAACAAATTCATAAGCATGCACTTATCTATGAGATATGTATACCGTATATGTGTTCTTTGGGGGTTTTAAGTAGACTTTCTTGAGGTCCGTGAGACTAGAAGGTTAAAACCTATAGGCTTATAGAGTCTCTATTTGAAGGAAGGTTGTTGAAAAGACCGTCTGGGACACAGGTGCAAGGGGACGTGTGTTAGGGTAGAGGTGGTCGTGAACAAGCCAGCCCCTTGGCATCCCCACATCAATTTAAGCAGGAACTTTCTCCCTGGGTCACACCCTTGTTTTCAGACTCCCACCTCTTCAAGTCTGGCCTCTCCAACCATCGGACGATACACCATTACACCCTCTTTAAGGCACTTGCGGTCATGACTTCCCCTCTGCACATCCAGCCTAGCGTGGAACCCATGACCACCTACTTTCTGAAACTTCACCTAGGCAACTGCAACTTCCTCTGAACACACTTTCCCTTTGCAGTTGTCCTCACTGGCAGTCATTTCTCCTCTACTGCTTATTGGACCTTGCCTTCCAGATCCTTCAAAAATCCCTGGTCCCTTCCCATACCCTGCATATGAGGCCTTCCCGATAGCACCGGACAGGGCTTCTTCTCCCCTTCTGTATTTTTGAACACGATACGGTACACTTTTTCCCTATTCTCTGCCCCAAAAGGGCTAAGATGGAATAAAGTCTTTGGTCTCAGGCTCCTTCCCCCAGCTCAGTGGGAAAAATCTCTGGCCCCAAAAAGTGAGGAGGGAGAAAATCTCATGCTAAGAAAAAAGTCACAGAAGCAGTATTGTTAGCTGAGAGCATGAACTCAAGTTGACAGGTTGTTTCCCACCCTGGCCTCCGTTTGCTCAGAAAGGCAGTAACTTGAGGGTTACGGAGAGAAAAGAACGCGTGCGGAAGTCACAGTGCCTGCGCCAAAGTGAGCTGAGTGTTAACTTGTGTCATTAAACTGAAGCTCATTCCGTGAGACGCTTAACAGCATTTGCAATGTGTTAACCCTGTGGGATCCACCATGCGTTCATCCTCATACGGTAGCGGCTTTCAAGCCCCTTTACCTTTTAAGGTAGCAATGATTTCCCTGTGTTTAGATAAGGGTGAGGTTAGGTACCTTAGCCACGGTCTCGGATACCTTAAAAGGCCAAGCCATCATTTGCCATCGATTTAATTCTAGAGTCCATGTCCTTGAAGCTCCATCTTTTTTTCTTTTTTTTTTTTTGGATAATTGAAGTCTCTGAGGCTCATTTTCCACTTCTGAAAAAGAACCAGGGAGATGACGCCCTCCTGGCCTGTGGGAGGGTGGGGTAAAGCTGCAGGGCGCCGGGGAGACGCCCCGAGCGCTCGCTCGGGCAGCTATAGTTGTTACGAACCTCTTCGCCTCAGGCCACTTTCCCCGCCTCTGTTCATATCCCATCTGCCCCATTTCTTTCCGTTTTCCTCTTCCCTGTGACAGGAAACAGGATAGGGGAGGGCAGCAAACGGCCGCCCCCAGCTCAGGGATGGGGTATAATTTTAGAAAATCCCCTGGCAGAGGGGACAGAGCTCTGAAATTCAACCTGATGCCCTTATTCAAGGGTGGGGCGGGAAGGCCGTGGAACCCAGCTCAGCATATGCTGCTCTCTAATCCCCAACCCACCGCCCCTCCCACTCTTTCCTTCCACTATCCCAGTGCCCCTCCCTGAGGCTGTGTCTCCACCTCCCATCCCTGGAGAAGGTCCCCGGGGGTCCAGCCCACTCCCCAGGTCAGTTCCTCTCCTCCACCCAGTGACGTTTCAGCTCAACTTCACCCCTCCTAACTCTTCCCCCTCTGGATTCCTGGACAGGCTTCCTTCCCCCAAGGTCCATAGCAGCTTCCTACCACAATGCTCCAACAGAACGTGTTAGCCCCCCGCAGCCCACCTGCATGTGCACACCTACCTCTCTGGGCGTAGACACATCACACCCCGAGAACTCCCCAGGTTACACAGCCCACCGCTTAGACCTCTTCCACGCTGCCCGAGAATTCTCTTACGATCTATGCCCAGCCTGGAAAACCTTAAATCCAAATCGGATCGCGTGAGATAGGGAATTCTAGGATCCTCCTCATCCTATTCGAGCTCAATCTGTTTCTCCAGCCTCCATCCCATACTCTAAGCAATCCAGAACCAACGCTGCTTGCCAGTGACTCTTCCATCTCTTCTGACCATGAGGAACCCCAGCGCTGGCAGCCACAGTTTGGGCAGTTGCCTGTGGCCATGACAATGGAGATGGGCTCATCCGAGGTGTGGATCTGGTTGTACGAGCAAGATCTGGCAGCAGAACAAGAGGTGTTCAGCTCTGGGTATGCCTTGTGAGGCGGTGAGGGACGCTGTAAGAAGCTAAGGCAATGGAAGTAAGTGGACTTCAGAACACAGACTATCTACCGATACAGAGACATCAGGCACACGTCGGTAATAAATATGAGTGTTTATTTGGCACCAGATGGCAATACAAAGTCCTGGCAGCGGGAAGAGGAAAGTTCTGTCACCCAAAGACTTCCATACGATACCGAGCCAAGGGCAGGACTTGGCGACAAGTCTCCGAACCCGTGCAGAGCAAGTATTCACCAAGCTCCCGAACTGCGAGAGGCTGAGTGCTGTGCCCGGCACCACGGGAGGTGTGGAAACAGCTGTCCTACGTGTGACTTCTGTCTTCAGGAGCTAATAATACGAGTGGATACAACAAAACACGTGGAAAAATGCAGAGTACAAATACTCATCTGGTATTCTTCCAAAAGGGAAATTTTGTCAAAAAGTAGGAGTCTAGCTAGGGTTGCTTCCTTCCGCAAACATTTATTGAAGACCCACGACATGCCAGGCACCGGGTACGTATTAGTGAACACGAGAGACAAGGTTTCTGCTCTCATGGAGCTTCAAGTGGAGACAGGAATGAACAAGTGAAGCACGCTAACTGATGATTATGCATTGTGATAAGTGCAGTAAGGGGGATTAAACAGGACACAGTAACAAAGAAACATGATTCTTAGAGACAGAATGGCCTGGGAAGGCCTCCACAAAAAGGTGGCCTTTAAGCTCAGACTTGAAGGATAAAGAAAGAAGCCACCAGAGCCAAGAGTGGTGAGGAGTGGAGCTCAATGGACCCTAGAAGAGTGTCTGATGGCCCAGGGCAGGAAAGACCTCAGAATGTTTGAGAAACTGAGGACGGCAGTGGGCTGTTGCTTACAGGGAAATCAGCACTTAAGGGAGGCCCTGCAGGCCCAGGTAATGAGTCTGGATTTTATTTGAGGTGTGATAGGAAACCAGAGGGCTCCAAGCAGGGGAGTAACAGCGCCAGATTTATATTTAAAAACCCAAACCAAAATCTGTCATACAGAGACTGGATTGAAAGGGGCAAGAACAGCAGCAAAAGAGAAGGCCTTTAAGAAAAGGGAAGTTTCATAAAAGCACAGATAAAGATGCCTTCTAGGGTGAACAAATAACATATATAGCACTGGTCTCCCTGAAATGGAGAGTCATAACGGGAAGCGGAAACAGGCCACATAAAATCAAGGGGGGATTTAATACTGAAGCAGAAAGAGGGAACAAGGTACTACATCACATCCTTGAGCAGCCGAATGATCCAATTAAGCAGTATTTTAGACAGAGTTGGTGGCAGCAGTAAACAGGATGAGATGAAGGTAAAGAGGGGAGAAACAGGAAGTAGGGAGATAACAACTAGGAAGCTTTTATAGAGGGGACACTTCATAGGAAGAAAAACGAGGATAAGGTGACAGATTACAAAGTATGAGCAAGCATGCCACTCTTATCTGCCTCTGCTGACACTCGCCGCAAGGCTCATTTCAGGTACAAAGCTCAGAGAGAGAACCACCAATTTAAAGATCTTTGAAACTTCCATGGGCAAAGATCAACAAGTAACAGATACAAGGCATCCAAACCCTAACCTCTGCCGAACGCTGGATTCCCTGAGCCCCAAGGAGCCAAGAGTGGAGTTGAGAAGGCAGTCCTTCCAGGGGGTGACATTCTGGAACTGAAGGGAATGAATGCACAGGTAAGGGCCCACCCACAGCAGCAGAGAGTGACTCCTGTCCTGCTTGGCCTTCTGAAACCAAATGAAAAAGGTCTATGTTAAACGAGGACACCTTCCAAACTCTCACTCTGAGACAAACGGGGCTGGGAAGTGACAGAAAAGATAGGAGATGACCTCTGAGACACCTCAACTAAAGCAATAAAAGCCATCACCAAACGCCTCCTACCAGAGCCCTGGGGGCAGACACTGAACACAAACATCGAGGAAACGCAGCACATGCCCTCTCCCCATCGAGACACTATGTTCATAACATCACTTGCCAGGTCCCTCAACTGAGGCCAAACGCTCCTGGCAACAAGACCAGCCGGAGCTGGTTCCACAGGGAGAGAGCCTCCCATGGGAGGAGGCGGCCTGTAGTCCCAGGTCAAAGGTGGAGACAATGGGCGTGTGAAATGAGTCTGGGATATTCCCAATCCCTGAGGGGGAGGGACAGAAACCGTGTGTCCTGGAGAGAGGAGGCTCCATCACGCCTCCTGTGGTCCAGCGGCCTCCACGTGGCACGGGTGACGGGAGGCGGCCTCACGTGGGAGGGTGTCCCGGGAAGAGATAGAGGTGACGGCACAGAGTGCTACAGTACTCGGACATCTCCTTGCATCGGTGGAACTCCGTGCCCGGGGCGTAGCCTTCACGCTCCTTGATGAGCGCGTTCACCTGCGGAGGCAGAAACCCAGGGCCCGCGGTTTGAGAACCGGGTGTTTCCGTGATCCCAGCGGAAGAGGAAGGGTAGGGAGACTGTGAAAAACAGGGCAAGGGCGAAGGAAGGTAGAAGAGCGCGGGGACGCAGAAGGTTCCCGGCGCCGCTGAGCGACTTACCTCCACGAGCATGTCAGCCACATGCTTGTCACAGGCCCTCTCAGAGAACACCTGAGTGAGGGCCTCCACGTACCAGGAGCCCCGCTTGGTGTTGCGCATGGCAGCGGTCCCTGCAACCAGGACAGCAGTGAGCGCGCAGGGAAGGCCCCGGGCACCCTCACACAGCCGGGCGGACCTCGCCGGCTCCCGCTCCCTCCCCAGGCAGAGAGAGGCGCCACCTTCTGGATCTCTCCTTTGGAACTCACGATACCTCTGAGGCAGGCGTAGCCACAGATCATGTCCGAGCGAGTGGGCAGTCGCATCTTCAGCCCCTCCTCTTCACTGGCGTCGCTCTCCTCGCACTCGGGGGGTCTCTCGTGGTTCTTCCCGTCTTGCTGGTCGACCCCACGGTCTGTTTCATCTGTACAAAGGCAGACAGAGTGGACAAAGATGTTATTTCCTCCCTTGGGCCTGTCACAGGCAAGCCCGAGCTCCCTGCAACCTTGACTGGGAAGAACCATTTCCAGCTGTTGCCTCCAACCTGTGGCCGATGAACTACAAAACAAACAAACGGGGCTTCCCGGGTGGCGCAGCGGTTGAGAGTCCGCCTGCCCATGCAGGCGAACCGGGTTCGCGCCCCGGTCCGGGAGGATCCCACGTGCCGCGGAGCGGCTGGGCCCCGTGAGCCACGGCCGCTGCGCCTGCGCGTCCGGAGCCTGTGCTCCGCGACGGGAGAGGCCGCGGCAGGGGGAGGCCCGCGTACCGCAAAAAAAAAAAAAAATAAAAAAATAAAAAAAATAAAAAATAAAAATAAAATAAAAAACAAACAAACGAACGCCATGACTCCCACTCCTCTGCCAGAGCACACCGATCTCACAGAGGGTGCCCGTGACAGGCCGGACACGGCGCCCGGTCACACGCACACGTGCACAGTCTGAGCTCTGTGCACTCTGTATCAGGCAGGGAAAGCGCTGACTCAAACACTCCCTGTAAACAGAATGAAAAGCCATCTGTGTCCATGGTGCACTTGTTCAACTGTCAGTATTCCTGGAAGTCAAAGTGCTCCCTATTGCAATACACAAAAAAATACTGATATATTTAGTTTTATTATATAAAAAAGAAAAGCAAGTTACTACAACCTGACATCTAGGTAGCAATAGACAAATTATAAAACTAAGCATGATCAGCTGTTTTCAGGGTGTTTTGGGTATTTTTAAATCACTTACTGCTTATTAATTTCATGAGCCAAACTATAGCCGGCATGCAAAATTTAAGAGAAATCTAAAGAAACTTAAAATTGGGACAATTTGACTATCCTCTCCTACACGATGTAACAAGAACACTAGTATTCGATATTAGCAGTAGATTCTCAACGTACCCTGAGCACGTGCCCAACCTCCTGACCTAGGCCTTATCTACCCCAAGATATGTTCTTTTTCTGATGCCGCTGCTGTTTTGGGGGTGGCAGGAAAGAGACACGAGGACACACAGCTTGTCACGCCAAAGGTAAGAGAGTAAGTATGCTTTTTTTTACATCTCCTGCTCCATGTGACCCCCAAGACAGCCTGAAACGGGAGCGAAGCTTGAAGATCTGTGCAGAAAATGACCAAGATTCACTGATCCGATAAAAACTTATTAAGCAACTGCCGTATGCCAGGCACTGTTTTTGTCTGAAGGCCTAGGGATATAGTGAAGAAAAAGTCCCTGCCCTTCTGGAGCTTACGCTCCAGCTTAGGAGCCAGTCATCCGGGGTGGGGCGGTCCTTCCTACAGGCATCAATTATGTTAACGAAATGAAATACAGCGGAAGACAGGTGAGCTCAGGCTTTCAAAGGAAGAGCTGGCTACTGGTCATGCCTTGAAGGATTTAATTTTAGAGAGAAGATTCACGTTAGCCCAGAAGAGAGCAGTTCTTCCCTATCCAGGCCTAGTATTTGTACATAATCTCTGAACGTAGGAGGAGAAAATGATCATGAACATGTTTATTTCCTTTTATTTTGCTAGTGACACCTCCTAAAGGAAACAGGCCAAGCTGAATGTGTCCCTCAAGAGAAAGGAGACTCCTCCCTTGCCTTTGTGTCTCAGATCTATTAATCAACAAATGTGGTTTTTTTTCCACAGTATCCCCATATATGTTTTTTGTACTACTGCTACGCTTTTCAGGCAGATTAATTTCCAGCCGTTCACTCAATGTTTATGAAGTGCTACTACACATCAGGCAGCGCTCTGAGCCCGGGGATGCAGCAGGTGCATAAAAAAGTAAGTTCCTGCCGCACATACTCTTTTCTTAGCACTGTTTCCTGCCATGGTAATCGTCCTGAAAAAAAAATGTATCGCATTATTTCTTACTTAAGCTCCCAATAGCTCTGTACTACATCTGTCACAGTCCAAAGTCCAAGATCTCAGCTGTAGCTAAAGGTATATTATCACGTGGTCAGCCACATCTCATTACATATGACCGGTGCAGACGCTCAGTTTTTAAATTAGATTCGGGCCTGCTTCTGGCTCAGCACACCTTTTTTTTTGGGGGGGGGGGGGGGAAGGGGATATCTTTTTATTCTCGGTATGCTTGTCATACTGCGTTCCCCCCTTTTCCCTGAAAGGATCTATCTGCTACTCCACACACACACGTAAAAAATGTATTATTTGAATGCTTGGACAAAGTGACCTTTAAATCAAACTGCGAGCCCCTCAGGGGCACGGATCACGTCCTGACAGTCAGAGCTGGCATTTTCCGTGGATTTCCTATGAGCCAGGTGCTGTGCTAAGTAAGTCCTTCATACGAACCATCTCACTTAATCAACACAACAGCCTGACCTTATGAAGTAGGTCTGATGATTATCGACATTTTACACTGAGGAAACTAAGGTGCAGGGACAGGGAGCAACTTCTCTAACTTGACGTAACTAGTCGGTGGTAGGGGCAGAACCTGACTCCACATTTAGAGCTTTTAATTATTACTGTTTTCCTCCAAGATGAGAAGCAGGCCTCCATGTCTTCGGAGCCTAGTCGGGGAGTCCTGGCTCTTCAAGGGGTAAGAGAGACTGCGTGCGAGAAAGAAGAGGGACGGCAGCAGCTCACAGAACGGCACGAGCCAAAGGCTGACCTGGGGCTTCTGCGCTGCTTTCCTGCACCGCACGTGAGTGACACAGAGAAGGGAGGAGACAAGAATGGAGTGTAGGTGAGACGAGAAGTAAAAGGAGAAAGTGGAAAGGGGGAGGAGAGGTGGAGAAAAAAAAGAGGAAGAGGATAAAGTGAGAGGGCTAGGAAGCGGAGACAGCCGGAAAATCCTTAACTGGAATGAGTAACCAAAAAAGCGCGTCAGGGTTAATAAGCACAGGAAGAAGGAAGCGTCCTCAGGCAAGAAGGCAAAGACACTGGCAAAGAGCGTCCGGAGGACAGGATGTGGCAGTGCACAGAGAGCTGACCGACCTGAGAGCCATGGGCTGCCCAAGTCCCAGCACACCCCATGCATTGGGAGACACTTACAGAGCAAGAGAGGCGGTGGCAGCAGTGAACAGAAGGAGGTGCCCAAGGGATCCGATAGCACCTGAGAGGAGCAAACAGGAAAGTGAGAGCTGGTGGGAGGCTGCCCAGGAGCCACACCCAGGGGCCGGTCTGCCAGGGCACTCACCTCCGCGGCAGGCCTGGATGAAGAACATTTTCGGTTTGTTCTGCAGGCTCGGGCAGTTGGCATTGTCAAAGAGCCGAAAAACCTCTTGTAGCTGCCGGAAACAAACAAGGGAGAGGGGAGGTTGGTGGTCAGTGCGGCCTCCTGAGTCCTACACACAAGAGCAGCCACCACTGGAGAGAGGGGCAGGCGGGAGGTGAAGCGGCCCAGCCTGCGGAGCCGCGGCCACGGGGCGGCGCGCACCTGAAGCAGCGTGCCGTCCACGCCATAGACGCCGCCCTCCACACCGTGGGAGAGAAGCGCCACCACGCAGGAGTCCGTGACGCGGTGAGCGGGAAGCTGCGCAAAATTCCGGAGCTTCTCTTGCATCTCCTAGAAGAAAGACACCTCTTAGCGCTGTTCACTAGTCAGCACCAACGTACGCTTTTCTTCAGTGTCTGAAACCCGCAGCTACTAGAAGGTACAGCGTGTTCCCTGCATTCCTGTGGTCAATGGTAAGTGAAGTCAGAGACGCACCAGAAAACTGCACGACTTCAGACAAAATTCTGAATATAATTTTACAATTCACAGACTCACTGGGGTATGTTAAGAACTCCTGGATTAAAGCAAGTTATTAATGAAGCTAATCACGCACGAGCTAGTTAACTTTGTCCATTCTCCAGTCGTCAACCTGATCCTTCTTCAGAGCACAGGCCCTTGTATATAAATGGCGCCAAGGGGACCGCCAGGTAAACTGTAACAGCTGCAGGAGCTGCTGTGTGACACAGGGCTCACAGGACCAGCCGCAGGAGCTGCTGTGTGACACAGGGCTCACGGGACCGTGAGAGGAGAGCACAGCGGTACTTCTTCGCTGTCTTCTGCCTGAGAATGTAAGTTCCCAGAGCCAGTGATGCCGTCTGTATAAAATGCTTTGTCCGTGGAAGAACACACTCTATGGAGGATTCTGTACAGGGTCATGACTACATATATGGGCGAAGGGATCAGGCAGACCTAAGTTGGATCCCCAGGTTCATAAATTAGAACAAGTTATTTAGCCCCTCAGGGCTCCAATACCCATTTTGCGAGACAATTAGGCGCAAATTTCCTCCGAGTTTGTAAAGATTCAATGAGATACGGCATAGAAAGCGCTTATCACTATGTCTGGCACATACTGCAAAGATCTGCCATTACAATGTGCTTGTCTAACGAAGGGTAACAATATTATTTTTTCAAAGAAACCGTGTAGTCTAGCTTAAGAATCTTTTTGATCTTGCGCTAGACTGCCACATACGAATAACACTCTAACTGAAGCATTATACCTAACGGTGTAACGATCTGATACAAACTTTTAAACCTGTGTCTCCCTCTACAACTCAAGATGTCTGGATTGTCTCTGAGATGAGCAGAGAGAAAACAAGCTCACTTTACTGTGAACGTGATCAAAATGTAATGAAGAATATGCTGTCTAGGCAGGAGAGTTAGAGTACTCACATATCTAAGTGCCCATACGCAGCCCCCAATAAAACACGCACTGGTATACTACGACGCGGTGGTTCCTCCAAGTGCGGCCCCTAAACCGGCACCATCAGCAGCACCTGGGAACCTGTAAGAACTGCAAAGTCTGGGCCCCCAGCAAACTGTGCTTTCACAAGCCCTCCAGGTAATCCTGATGTGCTAACGTTTGAGAACTGCTTATCTCTTTGGCATAGTTCTGTTTGCACATAATTGAGACTTAATGAGAGACTTGAAAGTCTGCAGTTTCAC
>NW_021146733.1:0-25000 GCF_002837175.3 Physeter macrocephalus
GTCTGGCAGAAGCACCACAAACAAATAAAACAAGACGTGCACCTGCCACACAAGTTCTTCTCATTATTATGAATGACTGATGCCTAGCCTGGCATCAAAGGTAGGTGAGAACGCCTCACCTGTGCTTGGACCAGGACAGGGAATTCCAACTGGAAGCCCACCCTGCCTTCCCCACCCTCACACACACACACACACACACACACACACACACACACACACACACACACACAGAGGCCTTTTGGGTTTGTCTCTCTCTGTTCCAGATATCCAATCCCAGAGCCAGCTGTCATAACCGGCCCTGACAGTGGGGATGGGTGTCTCTGGGAAGGACTGGCGAGGGCAGGAGGACCGAAAGGAGAGGTGGGGAGGGGAGAGGAGACTTTGGAGACACACAGGATGGGTGTGTCAGGTGCTAGATGTCTGGAAGTCTGAGCTGTGCTGAGCTGTGAACAGACCAAAGTGGGCAAGCTCCCCACTGGGGCCAGTGTTCACCTCTCTGGTCCCCTAAGCACAGACAGCTGGGGACGCCTGGATCAACATATGCCATCCACACTGTGGCCATGTCCATGGGACCCAAAGACCACATGGAAGGGAGCTGGTCCTCAGATTCTGACACCTGTGACCCAGACATCAGAGATCATGTCTGACAGACATAAGCAACAGGACAGAAAGAAGCACCTCCTTGTGACCCTGAAAACAGTAAAGTAGAGAGTAAGAGCCTGAGTATTTACAATCACCTATTGGTGGTGGTGTGGTAGAGGGCTTTACAATGCCATGTGGGGAGACCTCACCAGAGTGACAGTCCCTGCCACCCTCCCCCACCCCAGCTGGCGGTGGGTGACAGCACTGTCCGAAGCTTTACTTTGGGTGGGGCGGAGCCATCAAAAGGCAGCCCCCAGGGACTTCCCTGGTGGCGCAGTGGTTAGGAATCCGCCTGCCAATGCAGGGGACATGGGTTCGAGCCCTGGTCTGGGAAGATCCCACATGCCACGGAGCAACTGGGCCCGTGCACCACAAGTACTGAGCCCTCGTGCCACAACTACTGAAGCCCACGTGCCTAGAGCCCGTGCTCCATAACAAGAGAAGCCACCGCAATGAAAGCCCGCGCACCGCAACGAAGAGTAGCCCCCGCTCACCGCAACTAGAAAAAGCCCGCGTGCAGCAGGGAAGACCCAACACAGCCAAAAATAAATAAATAAATAAATAATTTTTTTTTTTTTTTTTAAAAGCAGCCCCCAGAAGACTCAGACCCTCCCGGCCCTCCCTCTGCTCCGGGTGAGTTTGACTGTTCTGCTCTGCCGGCCCACATGATCTCTCACGTGGGCTGCCCCATGATGTGACCGCGTGACCAGGAGGATGGTGGCAGGTGCAGGAAGCTCAGTACCCCGTGTGGACCACAGAGCTAAGGCCTGCTGTCCATCAGCAGGACCACAAGGATTCTGTCGCTCGTCCGTTTCTCAGTTGATCTGGCTCCAGCGTCTCATTTCCCAGGTGGATGTGAGCAGAGGAGGAGATTAATGGGGTGTTATTTATGAGTCCCTTAAAACCTCAACAGCCATGTGTCAGGTGCGGTGCCTGGTGCTTTGTAAGTGCAGTGTGTCACTGGATTCCCACGACTCTCGGTGGTCGGGATTAATACCCTGTGAATCAGAGCCTCAGCCTCTGTGATTCCTAGTCCTACTCTGCACCCCCTGCACTGCAAAGCCTCCCGGTGGGTACAAGCATGCTCGCCTCTAAGGGTCTGGTGAGGAATCATAGGGACGTTGTTGGGTGCGAGGCCTTTGTCACCTGGAGAGCATGGACCAAATCTGGGCTCTAGCTTTTGTTGCTGATGATCTGATGATCTCCTGACAGAGGATGGAGGCGGCCATGGGGGCCCTGTTCCCTGCTCGTCTCAGCCCACATGTTCCCCTTAGATGATTTCATTCACCTCATGGCTCCAATTAACCGTCTATCTGCTCAGAGATATGTCTCCAGCCCAGACCGAGTGCCGGGCTCCAGCTGCATGCGGCCCAGGTACATCTCACTCAGCAAGTCCGCAGTGAGCACCTCATCCTTGTTCCCAGGTCTCTTCCCCTCCAGTGTCCTGTATCTCAGGATACAACACTTCTTCTCTCTGACACTGTCCCCTGGCTCCTGGCCTAAGAAGCTCTCCTGGCTCTGTCCATGTCTCTCCCACCACACTGGTCAACACGCTTTCCTGCCTGGGTCACTGCGATGCCTCTTAACTAGTCTCCCATTTTCACTCTTGCTCTCACCTGATCCATTCTGTGCATTAGCCAGGATAATATTTTTGAAACACAAACCCGATCATTTCCACCCCTTCGCTAAAGCCCTTCAAATATTTCTGATCCATCTGGAGAGAGACCAGAGCCCTGGCGAGGGCCCCCAGGCACTGCAGGCCTGGCCCTGCCCCCTCTACGGAGCCCTCGGACAGTCGCCCTCTTGCAACTTAAGCTGCAGCCACAGGCTCCTTCTCTCTGCACCTCAGAGCCCCAGCTCCTTCCCGCTCGGGGCCTCCACACACGTCCTTCTCCCTGCCCTCTTGCTGCCACCTTCTTGACCTGAGTGACTCCAGCCACCCTTCAGGTCAGATGTCACTTCCTTGGGACAGACACCCTCACCCTCTAGACTACCTTGAGTCCCCCCTGCTCAATATTTCTGTGAAATGCGGACGACTGAAAAAACATTTATTGTGATTATGGTTTTTTAATTTATTTGCCCTTCTAGATGACTGTCTTCCTGCAGCATTATGTTGCTGTGACCCTAGGAATCTCTCCAGCCTTTTTCTTGACTATGTCCCTTGGGCCTCAGAGATCGATTAGTAAATATGGATTGAACGAATTACTTGGAAATGGCTATTAAATAAGTTAGAAAACCATTGACTATATTGCTTTTAATAGCTTTTATTTTTTAGAGAAGTAAGTTTGCAGCAAAATTGAGCCTAGAGTAATACAGAGATTTCCCGTATGTCTTTGCGCTCACGCACACAACCTCCCCGTTATCAACACCCCACCACCAGAGTGGTGCCTTCATTATAATCAACGAACCTACACTTACATATCTTTATCACCCAAAGTCCATAGTTTACATTAGGGTTCACTCTTGGTGCTGTACATTCTATGGGTTTGGACAAACGTATACAGGCATACTGATTTTTACTGCACTTCTCCTTATTGTGCTTCACAGATACTGCGTTTTCTTCAAATTGAAGGTTTGTGGCAACCTGCAACGAGCAAGTCTATCGGTGCTATTTTTCCAACAGCATTTGCTCACTGCATGTCTGTCACATTTTGGTAATTCTCGAAATATCTCAAACTTTTTCATTATTATTATATTTGTTATGGTGATCTGCGGTCAGTGATCTTTGATGTCACTCCTATGACTCACTGAAGCCTCAGATGATGCTTAGCATTTTTTAGAAATAAAGCATTTTTAAAAATAAATTTATTTATTTATTTTTGGCTGCGTTGGGTCTTTCTTGCTGCTCGCGGCTTTCCCTAGTTGTGGCAAGTGGGGACTTCTTCGTTGCAGTGCGTGGGCTTCTCATCGTGGTGGCTTCTCTTGTTGCGGAGCACGGGCTCTAGGTGCACGGGCTTCAGCAGTTGTGGCTCGCAGGCTCTAGAGCGTAGGCTCAGTAGTTGTGACGCACAGGCTTTGTTGCTCTGCGACATGTGGGATCTTCCTGGACCAGGGCTCGAATCCATGTCCCCTGCATTGGTAGGCGGATTCTTAACCACTGCGCCACCAGGGAAGTCCCTAAAGCATTTTTAAATTAAGGTATGTACATTGTTTTTAGACATAATGCTATTGCACACTTATTAGACTACAGTATAGTGTAAACATAAATTTTATATGCACTGGGAGAGCAAAAATTCATGTGACTTGCTTTTTGCAATATTTACCTTATTGCACTGGTCTGGAGCTGAACATGCAGTACCTCTGAGGTCTGCCTGTAATGACATGTATCCACCATTGCAATGTCATAGTATCTTCCCTGCCCTAAAAATCATCTGCGCTTCTCCTGTTCATCCCTCCCTCCCGAGAAGCCCCTGGCAATTACTGATCTTTTTACTGTCCCCATAGCTTTCCCTTTGCCAGGTTATCATTTGGTTAGAATCATACAGTATGTATAATTTTTTTGCCCATTTTTAATTGAGTTGCTCATTTTCTTATTGTTAACTTTTAAGAATTCTTTGTATATTTTACATAAGTCCTTTATCAGATATGTCTTTTGCAAATATTTTCTCCCAGTCAGTGGCTTGCATTTCCTTACTGTTGAGTTTTAAGAGTTCTTTGTATAGTTTACATAAGTCCTTTGTTAGATATGTCTCCCAGTCAGAGGCTTGTCACCTCTTTTTCTTGAATTATATTGATTTTTAAAGACAAAAGTAAACCTGAAGCTATTTTAAGGAGTTTGTAAGATAGATAGATCCATAAGTTATATCCAGGCCTTCTTCCTAGTTCTTGAACCCATGCACAAACACAGATTTGTAGACACTTCTCAACATGAGAGAGCAGGTTTGTCAAGAGTTACAGGAATGTTTCCTAAGCTGCCCTGATGAAGCTGAACAATGAACATGGCCAGGTCCGTCTCATCTGGTCTGCTAAGCCACAGTCACCATCTCAGGCTAAGGCTTCAGGTTAGAAAAGCCAAAAGTCCTTTGAATAGAGACTCCACAGGGCAGAAGGAGGTGGGGACGGCAGTCCAAGACTGATGCCGCAGGTGAATTTACCTTCAAGCTAATGACACTTACAGGACAGGCCCCCAGTTTACAGGAACCCCTTCCAAAGCCCCAGGAGGGACCCTAACAATATAAAAAGAAAGATTGCCTTCTCTTTGCACTGAGGCTTCCCATTTGTCACATATACCCCCCAACCCCCATCAGGTGGCATTGGTGGGGCCCCAGGCGTTTTGGTATCCAGCTAAGGAGAGGTTCAACTGGGAATATATTGTTTAAATTTTAATTTAGAAAGATGTTTTAAAATGTTGCAATAAATCAAATGAAAAGTTATAGTTTTCCAATTTGAACATACATGTAAGTTTTGTACTTAAATTTTTAATTAAGAAACTGAGAAAAGAAGCATACTCACAGATATAGAAGACAAAATTGTGGTTACCAAGGGGGAGAGGGAAGGGGGGAGGGGCAATGTAGGGGTAGGGGAGTAAGAGGTACAAAGTATTAGGTATAAAATAAGCTACAAGGATATATTGTACAATGAAGGGAATATAGCAATATTTTATAACTATAAATGGAGTGTAACTTTTAAAATTGTGAGTCACTATATTCTATACCTGTAACTTATATAATATTGTACAGCAACTGGACTTCAATTTTTAAAAAAAGAAACTGAGAAAAACATCAGATAAAAATTAATGGAGTATAAGACAAGGTATAAGGATGTGCAATGGAATCAATAAAAATTATCATTAATCAAATTAAAATTTTAAATGTTCAGATTTTACCATGAAGAGGAAGAGATAAATCTCTAAAAAAATAATAGATTAGCTCTTGGATGGGTTTAGTAATCTAACTAATTAAAAGGAGTGAATCCCAGGAAGATATTGGGAAGATATTTCAATTTCTTGCTGAATTCACTAAAACTGACAACAAAGAAAACACAAAGTGACAAAGACATGAATATCATCATTCAGAGGATATTTAAGAATAGTAACCATGCGAAACCTTGAAATGCCCTAAAATCTTATAGCTCACATACACACAGAAACATGATACAAATGTTCCCCAAATTTGATAATAATACTATAATTTACATGTCATTACCAATGAGTTATGAAATTGAAAGCAATTTTTCTAAACTACCCAAAAACTTTTACTATTTTTGATCAGCCATACTCTGAAGAAAGACTAAATTATCTTTTTATTATGACTGTAGAAAATCACTGTCATATGAAGAGAACAAAGACTACTCAGCCAAAAACGTAAGGAAAGTATTATAGAAGTATGGCTACAAGTGAGTCAAAATTATGTTTTTGAAGGGTTTTATGATGTTTATATTATTTATCAGCTTTTTAAAATGTATGATTTGTTGTGATTCTGGTCACATTGGAAATATTCACTTTTAGACCTAATTTTGTATTCATACTTTTGTGTTTTTTTTCTTAAAGGAGTTCCCCAACTTGAATAAGGAATACTAGAACCTAGGTCTACCATGACTGACATGGGTGACGGAGGGATGGGAGGGGGAGGGGGCCTGCCCACCACACAGACTCTCCCCTGCCTCAGACAGTCTTTGGTGGGAAGGTGCCTGGTGGCCAAGGGCACACAGAGCCAACCTAAGAACCTGCAGGAGTGGAGGCTTTCCTGCAGGGAGCCAGCCCTCTGTCCCTGAAGCTTCAGCAGAGGGCCCCCTGCCAGGCAGCTCCTGCTTCACGTGGTGATTGGACTGGCATCTAGTCACTAGATAGCTAGGCACCAGATTCACTTCTGAGTCATTTCCAGCCCTGATCCTTTTTTAAAGACTGGTGGTGGGCACTGTCATGCTCCTGGAGAGCAAATAAAGTGACTCACTTTCTGGAAGACTAGTTGGCAAGAAATACTCAACATGTTCACACCCTTCAGCCCAGTGATTCCCCTTCCAGGAATCTATGAATAGAAATGATTAGAAATACAAGCAAATATGTAAGCAAAATGAAGCTCCCACAGCATTACATGGCACAATGATGATACGATAGCAACAGTGTTTAAAACAGTTCCTCTCTTGTGTACAGCTAGGTGTCTAGAACTGAAGAAATTTACCAGAATGTTGCTAAAATGCTTCTCAGTGGTGCCATTTGTGATTGTTTTTTTCTTTTTTACGTATTTATCGGTGTGTACCGGCGTGTGTGTGTGTGTTTGTGTAGTCAGCACAGATGACTTTGACAATCAGAAGAATGCTCATTTTTTAAATGAACCAGTTGTGGAAGGAAATCAGACACCTACACTAGGTGACCGACACACCTGCTCCCACAGGAATGTCTTTGTACTCATCAGTCTGTCTTTAAATTAATTTGCTTTAGCCATCAAAAAAATGGGCACCTCCCACCTCGTTTCTCCAGGATCCCTGGAGCCTTTGCCTGGACACTATGATTCAGCAACACAGGTAAACTTGGAGCCACTCTTTGCAAGATTCCTCGCATTCTAATGTGGGCTTTCCTCTCAGTGGGTGGGCTATTGCGTGCACAGGCAGTCCTGTCACAAGAGCCGTGTGTACATGCCTGGATGGGGATGTGTAAGAGGACATAACCTGAAAATATCCTCCAGCTGAGGAGTCCTTTGGACCTTGGAGAGACCAGGAAGCAGAGAAAAGACAAGAGCCCATGTGATGGACCTCACTCTCCTCTCTGTCAAGTGAGGGTCTGAGCGATCTCCGAGGACCCTGTTTCTACCCCTTTGAGCACTGCTACAGTGACGGTGCATCATGAGAACTACACGGCAAGGACACAGACTCCACCTTATCCAGTGGGATTGTCACGGCTCCATTTTAGGTTGGACGATTCAATATTACGCATCCTGAACTCAGACTACCTTCTCTGGTCTGCTTGAGTCTCTTTAGAAATCAGGCTGGGATTATGGAAATATATAAATTACACATGCTGTGCAGGCATAATTTTTTAAACAGAAATGAGCAAGGGGAAAGGAGGCAAAAATAGTGTGTCTCTGTGCGCCTGATCCGTGCAAGGTGCCTGTGTATGTATGAGACAAGCCTGTGAGCTGGGCCATCAACTCTGCTCAGGGAGGGGATGCGCAGACATGGTAGTCAGAGCAGGGGGCAGAGCTAGCGCCATCGGCCTGCACAGCAAGGGTCCCATCGCGGAGGTCTCTGTGCAGGGACCACCCAGGAGGGGACTCTTCATGGGACTCAGTGCTGGAGGGAGTCTCTATGGGTCAGGGGAGTCCTGGGGTCCAATTCCAGGAAGGGAGGGTTCTAGAGAGAAAAAGGAGGGCCAAGAGAGGTCAAACTAGAGGCACAGCCCTGTGCCAGGTACAGAGGAAGGTCAGGAAATCACAAGCGCAGGGTGGGCTCACGACACTTCAGAGGCCACCAGCCGGGGAGAAAAACCCCCTGAACCGGGTGCCTGAACACAGTGTGGCCCACAGACCCCATCCTGCCAAAGGCTCTGCACCCACACACTCTGATCTCCCTTATCCCGGCTTTCACACAAAAGGAGTTTCTATGTGTCTATCCAGCCAGCAAAGGCCACCAGCAGGCACAGAAATGAGGTGGAGCAGACCCCTTCCGGGCCCTCTACGGTCTTTGATCCTATGTGTTACTCAGGCCAGTTCATGACGTGGAGGATCCATCTGATGCAGAGGTTCTATCTCCAGGAAGCCCCGGGCGCCACCTTCAAGCCTGCTCGGAAGAATGTCGGAGTCACAGCAGATTGGCCGATGTCTTGGAGAAGCTGGGGAAACTGAGATCCACACAGGGAGGCATAACTCACTCAGACTCCCAGCTGGCACAGGCAGATTTGGAAGCAGCTGGAAACCACACTGTGAATAACCGTGATCTGCTTTGGCCACAACTCCCGACGGGGCATTTTCCCCCCACATTGCCTGCTCGTGGGCTTCCAAACCATCCACTTGGAAGCTCCCCATCACCAGCCTATAATGAAGTGCACTCGGCCTTCCAGAGCACGGCCCCACCTTTACTGAACGGAGCAGCCCCTGGTCCAGGCCACATGCACTTGGGGGTGCGCCACTCCGGCTGCATGAAGCCAGTGTGCTGTGAGATGTTGGGAAATGGTCTGCAAAGCTCTAATGTTTATTACTTTCCAAATTTATCACGGCTCAGTCTTCCAACACAGAAAAATATGTTTTTGATTTTGTCGTCGACACGTCCCAAAGCCCCAGTCCGTGGGTCCTCAACGACAGGCCCCTCCTGGTGGGCAGGGCCTGGGCCCCGAGGCTGGGCTCAGAGGGGTTGCTGAGCCTTTCTGCCAGGCCCTGCTGCTAAGGATGGCGCTGGCCTTGCCCGATCTTACTGGCCATTGGCAGAAGTCCACCTAGCCCCGGTGGTCCTCTCCCAGATGTCCCCAGGCTGGCTGAGGCCTTTCTGGTGTGCTTTCCCTGGTGAGCAGGGATCCACTGGCAGGAGACAGAGCAGCAGCCATTATAAGGAGAGTTCTTGAGCACCTGGTATGTGCCAGCATCATTAGCACCGGATGCTCCCCGGCATGGGCCGTGAGCCAGGCCTTGGAAGGGGAGAGGTGAGGACCTGTGGTCAGGTCTTCAAGGGAGACGGGTGGGCACCCAGCTTGTCCCAAGTCAGGTGGAACCCACAGGCCCCAAGACACTCATCCAGATTCCTGCTCTTTCTTGTTTTCAATCTGTCTCTCGCTGTCTCTGTGCATCTCTGTGTCTGTCTCTGTCTCTTTGTCTCTCTCCATCTTTCCTTCTCTCTCGGTCTCTCTCCCCCTGACCTCCCATCACCCCCACCCCATCACCTCCAGGCTCATCTTCACTTGGCAGCAGTTGTTGTGTGCCCAAGGTCACCTGGGGGCCTGCTGGGTGGAGCCTGCCCCGTTGTTCAGCCGAGCCTGACCCAGTGCTCGCCCCTTGTCCCGACACCGGGGAGCTATCCCTGTGACCCCAGAGGGTGTGCCTGACCCTGGGAGCTGTGGAGCCTTCTCCCCACATCTTTGCCTCCCCCTCAGCTTGGGGTTAAGAACAGTTGCTTCAATGTCTGTTGTCTGTCCTGGAAGCTTGTGGTATATCTGGAGCTTCTGGAAATCTTAGGAACCTCTTTTTGCTCTTTCCCTTCATCTCCCCCAGAGTGGGTGGAGTTTTCCTCTGTGACAGTGTGACATGGGGCCAATCAGCTCCGGTCTTCTCTCTCACAGCATGAGAGAACCAGAGACCAAGCCATACACAGGGTCCCCGGGTGGCTGCTCCCACCAGGTTTCCAGCCCAAACCAAAATCGCTAGTTCTGGGGTGGGGGAGCCCTCTCTCACTGCTCCCCCATTCACTCCGTACTCTGCTGTGGACTGCTAACACCAATGACCTTGAGTGCCTGTCACCACCCCCATATTCCTCTCTAGGGCAACCAGGATCATAGCCAGACTGAGGGTCCTGGAGAGGGGCCAAGGACTCATGGAGGGCATCCCCATCCATGGTGGAGGCTGCTAACAGAGTGGTCCACCAAGGCAGGGGACATATAAGCAGTGAAGGGGGCACTATAGAGAGTGGTGGGGTCTGTGGTAACATTTTCACCAACTGCATAGGCAACCTCTCTCCTCTCACACAAGGTGTCCAGATCCTCCATTTTTTTCAAGAGAAAATTCAAACCTGGATTTTTATAGGAAAATGTTAGGACATAAATAAAAATTTTTGAGAAGCACTCTGTAAGCCAAATCAAATACACTGACAGGATAAATCTGACCTGCACACCACCTTTATGACCTTCGTTTGGTGTCCCCTAACACCCACCCACCCCCCAGCCTCCCAACCACCCTGATGACTGACTGGCAGGGGTCTCCTCGCAGATCCCACACTCCTCCTTTGCCCCCAGCCGTGGGCCACATGCCCTGTTCCTCAATAGCCATCGAGGTACTCACATGATCCCCATGCAGAGCCCACTGCAACCTGCAGCCTCCAGGCAGGTCACCCTGCCCTTGGCCTGCAGACTCCTGGGCTGCCCTTCTCCTTCTCACCCAGCACAACACAAACAAAGCCAAGGCAGTAAGATGGTCCAAGCCACAGGGAGTCCCCAGAGGGCCAGGCTGCCGATGACATGCTTGCTTAGTTTTCTTTCCCCTTCTTTGCTGCTACCAAAGATGATGTTTCAACACAGCTACTGTCTCCACTCAGGCAACCAGGTCAGAGTGCCTTCCAGGGGCTGATCCCACAGTCCCCAAGAAGGGTCCTGCCTGCGCACGGCTGGCCCCAGCCCTGGGCTGTCCCTCAGGTGGTGAGAAGCAGACGTGTCTGGGCCAGTTACCAGCTTTGCTGAGCTATGGCTGTGTGGCCTGGGCAAGTGACTAAGCTTGGCTGCCCTGCTTCTTCATCCATAAAACAGGACCATTAACTACCTCATGCTAGATAAAAAGACACAAAATTAGATAACATACTTAAATTCCCTCCCAGCTTCCTCACCTGCAGAAACCCTGGAATAATAATAATAATGGTTAACATTTATTGACCCCTACGGTGTGTGAGGCACTGATAAGGGCTTACAAACATCTCATCTAACCCTCACGACTGCTCACCCTATCTCCCCCATTTCCATTTTACAGATGGAATCCCAGCTCCAGAGAAGTTGGCTATTTGTCCCTGGAAAAGCCCAGATTTGAAAGTTTAGTTTGTCTTAACGTTGAATCTAAAGATACCAAGGTAGGATTTGGGGCCGCCCCTATTGGTTTCAGTGATTGACTTCCACCCTCTTCAGCCCCCTTGTCCTAGGGCTCACTCCCTCCCCCAGAGTCTGCCCTTGGCCCTGGGGTCCAAGATGTGTGGGTTCAGCTGTCTGAGCACCCCACGGGGGCTGGTCAGCCGCCACTCTTAACACAGACCTGCAGCCTTCTTCAACTTACCACCCACCACCCAGCTCTCACTTCCTGCTTGTGCAGCACGGGTCTCGAGCGTGGAATGCCGCCCACCTGGCCCAACTGCTCCTACTCATTCTTCGGAACACAGTTCAGACAAACCTTCCACTGAAGCCCCTGGCAGCCCCCAACCCCCCAGCTGCGCCGAACCCCTCCTCTGGGCCATCCCGGAACCCACCCTTGCGTAGATAGCGCATTCTTTGCGCTTCATGAGTTCACAACACAGTGAGTGACATAAGTGAGCAGAGGCAAGGTGGGTCCCTCCAGGTTTGACCTGAGGGTCCCAGCAGCTGTTCCCAGGACCCCTGTTCTTGCCTCTGATGTCACCCCAGGCCACTCTTTGCCGCTCCCAAGAAAACCACACCCTGCCAGGAGGCCCTGGGGCCACCAGGCCTGTGAGGACAGAGACCTATGCTGGGTGTCCTGCCCTGGGCTCTGGAGAAGCCCCTGGTTGAAGTCCCCTGGCCTCCATGCTCCCCTTTGCTCCTCCCATGTGGACTGGGCACCTTCCCTTTCTCAGGCTTTATTTCACACCTGCTTCAGATGCCTTCTCATCAGGAACTGTATGTCCCTTTCTCAGGGCTGAGAGGGGCTGGGGGCACCAGGAGCCCCAGGCTGCCCCTTGTGTGACATCCTGTGATATTATTAGCATAGGAGGCGATGAAGTGCAGACAGTTTGCCATCTAGGACCGGAGCTAGATTACCATGGAAGTGATGCCAGATATGGGCACCCACTCAAAAATGTAAAAATATGTATTCCAGCTGTTGGAAGTGTTTCCAGGAGCGGGGGCGGGGCGGGGCGTCCCTCGGTGGCACAGCACCCCCTGCTGGTCATGCTGAAGATGCAGCTTCACTCACAGGCATCCTTTGCTGCAGCGGGGACCAGGGGATACAGGGTGTGCACGCACACACCATTTCTCCCGCTCTCTCTCTCTCTCTCTCTCTCTCTCTCTCTCTCTCTCTCTCTCTCTCTCTCTCTCTCTCTCTGTCTGCCTGTGCCTTTCTCAGGAAGAAACTCTGCCCAGGTCAGCCAGCAGCAGTGCATCTCCCTCCTTCCTTGAAGCTCCCTTTCTGGAGGCTGTGTCCACAAGGAAGAGTGAGTATTTGTAGTACAAAGAACTAGTGTCAGATGCCTTAAAAAACATACTTGACCTAAAAAAGGGAACTGATGCCCCTCTTGAGGACCCCTCAGCCCACTGGCACCAGGAACCAGTCACATAGCAAACAAATTCATAAGCACCTACTGTATGCAGACACTGCCCCAGAGTCTCCTCATCCGGGGTGCCCCCCAGCCTTCACTCCCTGCCTTCACTTTACTATGGAGTCCTCCTTTCCTGCCTCCAGTGGCCCCCACCCCACGGAACTGGCCCTCGACCCCTCCCCCCAGGCCATGATGCCCTCACAGGGAGACGGGCCCAGGGCCCAGCCAGGCGCCTCTGCGTGTTCCCGCACCCACCCGTCCTGCAGGGCCAAGCCTCCAGGGCTTCCCCTGCGGCAGTGAAGGCCTTGGTTCGTGAAACCAGCCCGCACATGGGCTCCCCATTCCCCACTCATCCACCCTCTATGCAAACCACAGCGGCATTGCCTACCCCAGGCCTTACAGACCCCCTCACCTGCCAGCTACACCCTCACTGTCCCCTCACCAGCCCAGGCACCCCCTGCTTTATACGCCTCCACACAGCCCTCGCCCCTATGCCTGGGCACAGACGCACACGCTTTCTATTCCTCACTCTGTGCCACGTGGACGTGCCAGCACTCGCCTCTCTGCACGAGACCCCCACTCCCAGAAGCACCCGCTTCCCTGACACCCTCTCTCATGCCCACCCTCAGCCCGGGGTCAGGGCCCCGTGGAGAAAGGCGGAGCACGGCGGAGCGTGAGGATGTCAGGCCGCGCTGCGCAGTTTCCCAGGAGGAGCGTTTCCAAGTCCTTGCATTCAGAGAGCTGCGCAGCCAGCAGGACCATTGCTCAGACCTCGGCCGCTGGAGCCCCTTCTCCGTCTGCTGAGGCAGTGGGAAAACGGGACCTTGAACCCGGAGGCCTAGGGGCCCGTCTGAGCAGCCCCCATCAAGCAGAAGTTTCCCACATTGCCTTCCAGCTGGGCGGCTGCCCCAAGCCCTCCACTGCCCCACCAACGCCTGCCTCCAGCTTGCCTGGCCTTGGCGCTGTGTCTGCCAGAGCAGGGGAGGGCCCGGGAAAGGGGACGGAGCTGGGAGGGCCTAGCAGGCCGGCCGGGCTCCTGAATGGTGGTGGCCCTTTCTCTGAGGATCTTTCTGGCCCTCAGACCACCTCTTTCTACCGCCTAGAGATATACCTTGACCTGCATGGGGCTTGGGGACCCACCCAGTGAAGTCCACATCACTGGGCCCGTTCCAAGCCATCGTGTGACCCCGGGCAAGCGAGAGGATCTTTTCCTGCCTTGTCTCCTCATGCCCTCCTCACTGAGACAAGCTTGGAGAGCCCACGTGGAGATTCAGAGAAAGCTCCTGTACAGGTCCCAGAGCAGCACCTGGTACTAGTGAGCCCTTTCTAAGATATCCTCCCAGGAATCCGTTTGCCCAAATTTGAGCTTCTTCAGGACTTAGAGACCCCACCCCCAGATGGAGTGGGCTACTCTCTCCCCTCCCCCTTGGGGGGGGGCCTCTGTTCTGGCTGTGTTCTCAGCCCGACGTTGCCCACCTCCCTTTGGCCTGCAGGACAAGGTGCTGGCACTCTGTGTCCCCGCCCTGAGTTCCACCTCTCTGCTCCACTGTCCCCACCCCACCTGACCACCCGGGACTTCCAGCCCTCGCTGTTCCTCTGACAGGTGCAGCTTCGAGCCCCAGGGTCTCACCTCTTCACACCCAGCCCCTCGGCAGGGCCAAGGTGCCTCAGCAGGGGCTTGTAGAGAGCGGGAGGGGGACTTTGACACGCAGATGCCCTCTGTGTTGCTCTAGGGAGAGAAGACACAGGAGGTACTAGCAACCCAGGCATTTTGTCCCCAGGCTCTTTCGGAGAGAGCCTCTGCCCTGCTGTCTCTGGCAGCTCCCACGGCTGTTTCCTGCTCATGCTGTAGCCTGGCCATCCCAGTGGGTCCTCACACTCCCTGAGCCCATGGTCACAGGGAGTCCTGGCTGCCATGCTCCTTGGAGGCTCAGGATCCAGGTGCCAAGAGCTCAGGGCCACCTGCTGATGTCCCCTCCGAGAGGGTCCGTCCCTTCAGGCCTGCACACATGGGTGGCTATTCACAAGCACACATCGTACCTGGCTGGTTCCAGGACCTCCTGAGCCCACCCCACCTGTTCACACAGCCAGTGAAGATGAGGCCAGCTTCCAGGTCCGCTCACTCTTGGGACCACCCTGCTATGACTCTGTCCCTGTTTCCTCTGACCTTTGATTCCTTTTCCTTCTTGCAACCCAGCTCGTCCACTGGACTCAGTCCATGGGCTTTGGAGACCTGGCCTTGACCTCCAACTCACCCCAGGACTGTGCCTTGGACTTGGCCCTTTGGCCTTTTCCACCTAGTACATGCTCAGGTGGACTGCCCGGAGCCACTTTGGGCCTCTCCGGACCCATTTCCTGTGGTGGTCAGTGCTCTAGACAGAGGCATGTTCTGGAGAAGGAGCGAGAAGTGCAGGATTTGGGGCCTGGAGCAGCAGACGCTGAGCCTGGCACCTGACCCTCGGCAGCACCTCGGACTGGATTCCATCCTTCTGCAGCCCTTTGGGGTCCCAGTTCCCATACCCTATCGAGGTAGGGAGACCATGCACAGGGAGGTGGAGATCTCATCCCACATGGCAGTGGAGCACGTGCTAAGGAGGATCTGGCCTGTGACTGTTCTCAGCTCTCATGGAATCTTAGCATCAGGAGGACCTGCCCTCACGCTCCCTCATCCTGATAAGTAGAGGGTTATCCAATAAAGGGCCAGAGAGGCCCAGGGGAGGGGGCAGAAAGGCCCTGGGAGGAAGAAGCAGGGATGGCAAGCCACTCTAATCAAAACAGAAAAGCATCAGTGGGAATAAGGGAAAAAAGAGGGCAAGCATGAGACAAAGGATTGAGTAGGTTCTAGAAAGAGTCCTAGGCCATGCTGAGCCAAGTCTAGCAGCTGCCATCTCCCAGGAGGTAGAGCTAAAATCCAGGGGCAGGCACAACCAAAGGGTTCAAGCAAGACCCAGAAGACAGCGGAGATGGCGCCCAGCAGAACACTGCGATGGGATTCCTGCTGTCTTTGCAATTCCCCGGCTCTGTGGCTTCCTGAGGGAGGCTGGAAGGCCTAACCCAGAGCATAAGTCCTCTGAAGGGCAAGGCCGGCCTGCTTCTTAGAGGAGATGTACTGGTCAGTGGTAGGGGCATTGTGAACGGGGTGTGCAAGTTCCATGCCACTCACAGTGACAGGGTTTGGCCTTACCTGGGGGTCCATGTTATCAACTCATCTTCCAGTCTCCCGGACCTCCTCATCTCAGGGTCATTCCTCATGCTTCTTCCAGGGACCCCCGGTGCTCCCGTGAGGCCCCTGTGTGGATATGCTCCAGAGGCTCAGAGGCCCTTCTAAAGTGTGGTGCCAAAAGCACCGCCCGCCCCCTCGCCCAGCCCCGGTGCAGAGGTAGAAATGTTTTCCACATGCATGTCACTCTAGCTCGGTCTCATGAAGGAGAGACAGAAGCTGACACGGGACATCAGAGCTGCCTGTGCCCCTGTACTCAGCTCGGATGAGGTGGGGCGCCCCGCAGCCCCCGTGGCTCTGCCTGGGCCCGTTCTTTGGATGCCCCTTCCTGGATCTCGATCAGCAGCCTCAGTTTGGACCTCCGAAACGGGTTTCCAAGGCCCTGACTGCTCTCTCCTCTCTGAGCTCAGCTGGAGGAAGCTCATCAGAGGGGATGCCCAGGGGCAGCTACAGCTGCGAGGGATGTCCAGGGTTCCCCAGAGATGGGGTGTGAGGCACACATGGACCAGGAGTTCTGCCCTCAGCAGCAGGACCCCCAGGGGTCCACGGCCATCGTCCATCACCACCCGGAACCTCTGGCTGTTCTGTCTCCCCGCTCTCTGGGCCTGCTCGCTGCCAGGCAGGCTATGAGCATGGGCTTCACGGTCAGGGAGCCCCACAGCCAAATCATGGCGAGGTTTGCGGGCGGCCAGTGCATGGGAAGCAGCCTGCTGGAGGCTCCAGGTACCAGCCCACCCCAGGTTCAGCCTTCCCATACAAAGCACAGGAAACTCCAGGCACCGGCTACAGAGCCCAGCATATCTACTTCAGTTTCCTCAGGAGTGTGAAAAGTATTTTACATGAGAGCTCAATTTTCTTTAAACAGGTGGAGTGACCTATGCAGGGCACCTCCCTGATGCCAAACATCTGGGTCCAGCAGTGAAAATGCCCCCCGTCGTTTGGATGTTTCCTCATATCCAGATGTCGGGCACCAGGGAACTCAAACTTCCACATGAGGACTTTGGGTTCTGATGCAGGAAAGACCCCAGAGGCCATTGGAGTGATGGTTGTCACTTCCCAGGTGAGCATGCACACCTGGATACAGTCCTTGACACGGGATTGACCAGGCAGAATCAGGAGGCCTTAGGAGGAACTAGAAAACTGTGCTCCTCCAGGGTCACCTTCCTACCGTGAAGGAAGTGCCACCTGTGAGTGCCCGGCACACAGTGGGGCTCATTAAATGCTGGGAAGTGTCCACTGACTTGAGGTCAAGTGGAGGAGTGCAGCCTCCCGTGCAAGGCTAGAGCCCCATCTGTGCTGTGCACACACATGCGCCTGCCTCGCCTAAGCCGAGGAGGGAATTTCATCAGGACAACTGGAAAGCTTCTCCCCCGTCCTTGGCCAAGTGGCCTGATGCCAGAGCTGCGATCCAGGGCATCCCTGCCAAGTTTCCAGGCTCTTGTCATGCTTCCCTCTTACCCAGGGGGAAAACCCCTGCACTTTCTCACTTCTTTTGAGACAGATCAATTTGAAGAGAGTTGGCTCAGATCTAAGACTAGGCCTATTTTCTCTACACACATTTTTTGGAAGGGGAAACAAATTATTTTCCTTCTTTTCCACGGGTGCTGGTGATGGGCTCTGGGGGACATGCTCCAAGGCACCTGTCGCTAAATCCCAGGGCTGAGCAGAGATGGTTCAAACTGCCAACTGCCGTGGGCTCTGGGATTAAAAAGAGAAAAAGCCACTCAGGTTCTCTGAAGTCCAGTGGCAGCATTCTTGCAGGATATAAGGCGGGGATAATGGTGCCCTGAATGTGCACATGGCCATGACAAGGCTGAAGGGCAGATCTCCACTCAGCCAGGAGGGTGCTTCTCCACGGACCCTGTGGTCCTGCACTCCTGGGAATTCCAACCTGGGCCAAGGGTAGAGGGTGGGCCCCCGCTGGGCACTCACACAGCAGCTGAGCCTGCGAGCAGCCTGGACTGGCTCACTGTCCTGAGGAAAGGGCCAGGTGGAGCCGTTGTCCTGAGGCGAGCCTGCTTCCATGGCCTGAGAGATTTATGCCCGTTTAGGTGAACCATTCATTCACGGGCTCAGCAAGCGTCCTTTGAAGGCTTCCTCATGGAAGGTGCTACCATGTAGGGCATCTTTCCGGGAAAATCACACAAGAACTGCACTAAGGGTCTCCTTAATGCACTGGAGTACAAACAGAGGATCACCACCTGGGCTGCCCCTAAGGGTTCCATGTCTGGAGAGAGTGACAAGGCATGGCCATGCCACCCTTGAGGGAGCCCTGGACCCCTAGGGTTGGGAGAGTCCCCCAGAGAAAGTGGCTCCTCAGTTGAGCCTCACTGGATGACCTTCAAGGATGGGGGTCATTCCTCCCACACGGAGGTCTCCATGAGGGGGCTAAAAAGACAGAACATTATATAGCTCAGTTTTACAGACCAGATCACATTAGGGGGAGACTGACGGAATGTGTGTCCCCTGTTATCATTTCTAGAACACTCGTGTCCCTCTCCTCCTTCCAATCGGAGGCCTTCCTCGACCCTCCCCGACAACATACACACACCCTCCCCCTCCCTGCTCCATCATTTCTTCCTGGCACTTCTTCCCACCGACAGCACGTATCTGACTCGTGCGTGTTGCTCATTGTTGGGCCTCCTTCCTGCTGTAGCAGCAGCTCCTGGGGTCCGTGAAAGCAGTACACCTTGCCCTGCTAGAAATACAACCTTGGTGCAGCTAGAGGTTTACATTTCACCATTTCATCAGTTCTCAAGATAGCCTTGCAAGGCACATGTCACTGCTCCCATGTGACAGATTAGGAAGCCTTCTGTCGGGTCCGTAAGAAATATACCGAAGGTCCCAGCCACAGCGGATAGAAGCAGAAGTGGGATTTGAACCTAAGATTGTCTGGTTTCAAAAATGCACTTAAAAGAAAATGCACTTAAGAACCACCTTGATGCGCAGTTGGACCATCCTCCCGCTGGGCATCCGTCTGGCAGGCATGGGTGTGGAAGCTGTGCTGGACCGGCTCATTCTTATCCTGCCCACCTACCATGGACTGTTTATGTTAATGTCACAGCTCTGAAATATTATCACTGGAGGCCATGAGATTTCAGAAAGAGCTTCCTTTCCAGAGCCACGTTGCTATCTATAATTAGCACAAGTTTCCATAAGCATCAAGAAAAGGCAGGAGCAGCTGCCCCGGGAGCTAGGTTTGTTAATGTAAGGCATTCCTGGGGCTTCTGTGCAGCCCAGGCTGTGCTCCTCTAGCCCCCGCTTCTCTGGCCCCTGCCATCGGGGGCCGCCAGGCCCTCATTAAGGGATTAGCAACATCAGCCATTCGATGCCTTGGCTGTGGACGCGAGAAATGCTGGGCCCTCTGCCCCTTATCAGTGGTCCCTGAGCCATGTTTGTGCTGCGGAAATCAAAGCAGGGCTTGGGCGGAAATTATGGACCACTGGTGTCACACACTAATTAAAGACTCTGGGGTCAAGCTTCAGGGAGGGGACCAGACTCCTTCCATCCTCGGTCCCTCTGCTAATGGGATGTCGAAAAGCACAGCTGGGGCTGCAGGCTGAGAAAGCCCACTGTGCCAAGGCCCGTGAGAGAGAGATAAAAGGGTGATGCAGTCTGCTGTGCCTCAGGAAAGATGACAGGTCTTCCTTAACCAAGTACAGAAGAGGGGCGCTCCTATCTGGGCCCAGCGCCTGGGTCACAAAGCGTCTCGCTGCCAGAGACTGGCCACATGCTGTGAACACCCCCAGCAGTGGTCCATCTTCAAGGGCCCTCTGCTTTCAGTGCAGGAGGGTGGGAGGAGCTCTGGAGGGGGGGGTATTCTTATGTTGATCACAACACATTTATGACCCAGTAGGATGTTTGGGACAATTCTGAGCGTCTATATCTCTGTCATTAAAAAAAAAAAAAAAAACAGATTAAGATTCAAGGACGATTCTAACCAAACATACAGGGGAAAAAACAAAATGTAACCCTAAACAGCTTCTCCTATTGTTCTCTGTTTCCCAGGCTCTCAGCCCACTAGACTGTGAACAGCTCCATCAATATGATCCTTCTCTACTCCTGTCCCCAGGAAGGCAGGTGCAAGGTGAGAGCCTGGGGCCGAGTCAGTGGCTGAGCCGTTGCACGAGGGGTGAATAACAGCCCCAGGTATCAATCCCATCTCCCTTACCTCCCCTACTCACTCAGTCCTTCTTGCGACTGGGGCCCTTTCTCTAGCCTCATCCTAGCTCCCAGCCCTTTGCCCTCAGCCTCGCCCCAGATCCCAGCCACCGACAGATGGACAGGAGACTCTTCCTGCTGACTCCAAAGCAAAGGCTGTAAATATGAAACCACTAAAGTCAAGGCCTGGCAATTTCAGCCTAGATGAGAGAGCTGGCATGAGTTCCTGCACAGAAAGCATTCATATGTTCCGGGACTATCTCCAAAACTTCTCATGGACCAGGAAAAGGTCCACATGGGCATAACCCCACCTGAGTAAGCATGGTCACTGCCAGGACCAGGTAGTACAAGGGTCCAGCTCAGAGCCCCTGCCCCACCCACTGTCCTCTGGTCAGGACTCCCAGTGGTGGCACCTGCCATCCAGTTTGTAGTGATAGTTAGTCACTGTCCAAGACTATCCCCATTCAATGCACCCATGTGGCCAGCCCCCGTCTAGTGGCCCAGGACACTCTCCAGCCTCTTTCTAGACCCCTGCAGGAGATGCGGTGTTCAAGGCAGGCCCGCCCATGACCGGTGTGGTGTGTTGGGGCAGATGCGCTATGGTGTAATCCAATAATTCTTGAGGAAAACTTCTGAGACCCTTTCTCTTCCTCCTGCCTGTTCTTAAGCCCCACTTTTGTTGAACATTTTTCAACTTCTTTATGACCCAGTCGAGCTTCTTCTGACAGAAGCGGCCTCACCTTTATTGAGCACATACTATTTTCTAGGACCAGTTCCTCCAACTAGGCCTGCAGGCCAAATCCAGCCCATTGTCTGTCAATAAAGTTTTATTGGAACACAACCAGGTCAATTTATTTATGTTGTTTTTTTACTTCCCTATTTATTTTTTTAAAATTTTTATTTTATATTGAAGTATAGTTGTTTAACAATGCTGTGATAGTTTCAGGTGTACAGCAAAGTGATTCAGTTATACATATACATGTATCTATTCTTTTTCAAATTCTTTTCCCATTTAGGTTGTTACATAATATTGAGCAGAGTTCCTTGTGCTATACAGTATATTTATGTATGCTTTTAGGCTACAGCAGCCGAGTTGAGTATTTGCAACAAAGACCGTATGGCCCACAAAGCCTAAAATATTTACTATCTGGCCCTTTACAGAGAAAATTTGCCAACTTTTGTTCCAGGAGGTTTGCAACAATGGTTTTATTGTACCTTCATAGTGCCCCTGGGCACTACACCCTGATTTCCATTTGGAGAGAAGCCGCTGAAGCCTGGCAAAGTAAAGTAGAACCCATAGCTGGTAAGGAGGGGAGGCGGGCCTCAAACCCACAGCACTCTTGGCATTTGGCATTTCTTTTGCATCTTTGGTAGAATAAGCTGAGGGTGAATAGTTGCCTTTGTCCTGTTGTTTGGGTGGCTAGAACTATGGCTCCCAAAGCAGCAGGATGTCTAGTAACTGACTCTAGCTTTTCTCCCTGGAAATCCTGATTAAAAACAGAAGATAACTGACCTTCTCCCAATTATCTCCGAAGATGCCCAAATTAATCACCCAGGCAACTAAGTCCCTCCTCTTCCGCGTGGGTTTGTGACATAAAAGTCAGTCAATCAATCAGCCTCTTCCTCTTCCCTCTGATCCAGGTATTAGGCATTCAGACCCTGAACCAAGTGGGTAAGGCTAGGCCAAATGCCCCTCAGGGTCTTCTCTGGGAAAATCAGAGGACTCTCCATGCGCCGTGAGACTCAGCATGAGGAAGTTGATGGAGAAAGGGCCTTATGGGCATCCGGAACTCAACAGACCTCATCTTTAATCCCTAGGGTTCCCAGGAAAGCACATGAATTGGCACTAAGCTGTTTCTCATTCTCTCTGTTGGCTGCCAAGCCTCTGAATGTCCTTTCATGCTCGGAGAGCTGGCCTTTGCATGAGTCTTGGGGGACACAGAGCACAGCCACCGCTATAGAAACTGAGCAGGGTAGGCATGGCTCTTTAATCTTTCTTCTCCCTGTACCCACCAGGCCATGTCCCCTACACTCCTCCATCCAGGAATGACCTCCACCAAGGTTCAAGGGCCGAGGTGGTAGCACAGGGCAGTGGTGCCAGCGTGGCAGTAGCAGCGGCCTGGACCCACACCCTCCCAGCTGACCTTGGCCTTGGTGGCTACGCCTGCCTTGATTCCTGCCTGTTCTCCAAGTCTGTGCACCAGGCTTCTTTGTCACTGGCCTGATCTCTTCCAATCAATTCAATTTCTACTGAAGTTGACTCGGGTCTGTGAAGAAATGGAGCTTGGAGAGATTAGATGGCTTGTCCAGAGCGACACTAATAGTAACAGGCAGATCTGGGATTCATTCCTAGCTCCTCTGGACTGAACAGACAGTGCCTTTCCACTAGCCCACACTTCCTCTCAAGGAGCGACACCACTTGTTCTAGAACCTCAGAAACTGGCCACCACCCAGATGTGGCTGGAACTGCCCTATGCCCACCCTCACTCAGCTCCCAGCCAGGGCCTCCCTAGTGACTTCTCAGGCCCAGGGCAGCCTCTTGACCTAAGTCCTGGCTTCTTGGGAAGCACAGTCAAATTCCTGGGCTACCAAGTGGGTTTCAGAAGTGAAAGTAGAATTTTCAATCATATGTGGCATGATGAGGGGAGGGATGGGCTTGGAAGGTGCCAGTCAGCTTGAAGATGAGCAGCCTCACCCATGGGTACCAGCCACGGGAGGAGGTGGGTGGGAGGTCCAAATCCCTGGAGGGCCTGAGACCAAGTCAAGGAACCAAGAAAGCGAGCCTGTGGTGGCTTGTCATTGTCCCAGAGCAGGATGAACAGGGGTTGCCCACTGGGTGGGGTTGTGCAGGTGTGGAGTTGAGACTGACCTGGGCTGAAGGGTGTCTGCATAGGGCAGTGCCGCTCGCCTGCACCCCTGCAGGGCTCCCATACACCTGCCAGTCCTACAGGAGTCTTGAGGCCTCAGATATTTTTTTTTAATTCCTGAGGCTTAACTCTCTGAGCCTAAGGATGTGTGGACAGGACAGATCTGGGCCTTACCTCCTTCCTCTTGCTCCTGTCCAGACATGGCTGGATGATGGGCCTGACATTGCGGGAAGTTCTGGCTTCTAAGTTTGGGGACCTACGGGTCCTGATTTTCCTGTTCAAGCTCAGGGATCTACATCCCTTGGCTTTTGACTATGTTCACTTGGGGTACTCCCTCAAAAGGTGAGCATGACAGCTCCGTGCTAAGTACTTCACATATTTATGTGACATGGGCCATCGTGAGGATGAGACAGACATATTTGCTGATCTTCTAATCATCTCATTTTTAAATCACTAAAGTGAAAATAAATAAGCTTTATTTTTGTTTATTTATTTATTTATTTATTTATTATTTATTTTTGGCTGCACTGGGTCTTCATTGCTGCAGCACGGGCTTTCTCTAGTTGCAGAGAGCAGGGGCTACTCTTCGTTGGGGTGCACGGGCTTCTCACTGTGGTGGCTTCTCTTGTTGCGGGGCATGGGCTCTAGGCATGTGGGCTTCAGTAGCTGTGGCACATGGGCTCAGTAGTTGTGGCTTGCGGGCTGTAGAGCACAGGCTCAGTAGTTGTGGCACACAGGCTTAGTTGCTCCGCGGCATGTGGGATCTTCCCGGACCAGGGCTCGAACCCGTGTCCCCTGCACTGGCAGGAGGATTCTTAACCCCTGCGCCACCAGGGAAGCCCAAAAATAAATGAGCTTTAGAAAAAAGAATTCCTTCTACTTGTCTTTGCAGAGAAACTTAAGAAATTATCACACTTCCTCAGGCCTCCAAGTTGCCTTCAGAATTCTGTTGAAAACTTGGACAGGGGGCTTGTAACGTCCTTGTCGACTGTCCTTATTGACTCAACATTTTATTTAAATTGCACTTAGCACCTGCCTGCAATTACTCACCTCTGGCAAAGAGCAGAACTCTGGTTAAATGCTTGTCCCGCTTTCGCACAGCATTACCCTAGGCGAAGGCTGGGCCAAACAGGCATCATCTGTCTTCATCAAGCCTCCGCTCCCACGCTCTGACAGCAGCTGCTCAGGAGGTAATGAGGACAGTTACTGCTGGGAGGCCGAGATGCTAACGACATCCTCTTCAGTGTCCGGGGAGTGATTTGTATTCATTACTGTTCCTCCCAATCACTGTCCCCGGGTTTACGGGGAGAGCAGGCACGGACAGCCTGGCCAGGCTGCGAAGGCAAGGAGGCGGGGAGGTTAATGATGGCAATGATGCTGACGACAGTGATGATGAGAGAAGGTGGCGGTCGCTGATGCCGATGCTGATGAACCCGGCCACTTCGGGAGCACCTGCCGTGTCAGGTACCATGCCAATCGTGCGGCCCAATCCTTTCCATTCCACACCCACGCCAACTCTGCGAGATTGGTATTCTCAGGTTCTCCTTCCACTTCATGGCCGAGGAAATGGAGATGGGCGCACGATCACCTACCCAGACAAACTCAGCCATGTCCTTCTGCCTGGAAGCCCACCTGCAGCCTCCTCGATGGCTTGAGCACATGACCCTGCCCCTCACCTTTCCCTGCCAGGAGGTGCTCCCTGGGCCAGTGGGGCTGGCTTCCTGTGGCCACGGGGAGGCAGGTGTACTGGGTGACTCTGTGGTCACAAGCTGTCCCCTCAACCAAGTCCATCACTGATGGGTCTCCTGGTTCAAACAGAGCTCATTGTTGAACATATTAAATGTAGTGTGTGTGTGTGTGTGTGTGTGTGTGTGTGTGTGTGTGTGTGTAGAGCTGTGTTTTAGAGCTAGAACATGGGGAGGATTGTGAAATGAGTGGAGAACGTCATGATTCATGGGATCAGTGACATCCAGGTTGGAGTCGCAGCTCTACTTTCAACACTGTG
>NW_021146734.1:0-14818 GCF_002837175.3 Physeter macrocephalus
CCACTTGAGCCAAGCCCTGGGAATAGAAGTGATTGGTGGACCCGCCCTACTTTCTCCTCTGAGAATTACTCCAGGGCCCTGCGGGTGATGCTTCACTAATGAATGGGGAGCCCCATCCTCATAAACTCTTGCAGGGTCCTCTTGGGGGGACTCTGGTGGCAGTCGGGGCCTTTCTGAAGAGAGTGAGCACATCCAGCTCACCATCCCCATGCACTTGAGCCCTGCCAGGCCAGGCCTGCTTCATTTGTGGTTATTTTTATTGAAGTATAGCATACATACAGAGAAGCGCACAGGTTCTAAGGTACACAGAATCGTCACAACTGAACACACCCTTGTAACCAGAACCCAAATCGAGAAACCAAACATTGCCAGCACCCAGAAGCCCCCCTTGTGCCCCCTCCTAGTCACTACTCCTCACCAAGGCTAACAACTATCCTGACTTCTAATACCATAGTTTTTAAAAAATAACAGCTTAATTGAGATATAATTCACACTCCATACAATTCGCCTATTTAAAGTGCAGAAGTGGGTGCTTTTCAGTATATTCACCATAGGTTTTGACTGTTTGCTTTATGTAAATGAAATCAGGCAGCCTGTACCCTTGCGCTGGCTTCCTTTGCTCGACATTATTTTTGTGAAATTCACCCAGGTTGTACTTCATTGCTTCATAGTGTTCTACTGTACAAGAGCCCACAGAGTACCTAGACATTCTGCTATCACCGGGCATCTGGGTGGTTGCTACTTCGGGGCTATTACAAATGCTGTTGCTGTGAATGTTCTCATACATGTCTTTTAGTAAACGTGTCTGCACATTTCTCCTGGGCATATTCCTGGGAGTGGGATTGCTGGGTCATAGAAGACACACATGTTTAGCTCTAGGAGAGACTGCCAAATTGTTTTCCAGTTTGGTTGTAACAGTTTATACTCCCAGCAAGAGAGTAAGAGAGGACCCAGTATTTACCACCAACATAACTCTGATTACCACACCAGTGCATGCTGGGGTCCATTTTGCAGTGTGCACCAAAAATTGGATGCAGTGTGCAGCCTTGCACCAAAAATTGTAGCTTGCTGGTTACTCTCCCCACTTGGGAGATCTTTAGTCCAGGGTCAGATGCCACACTGTCACTATGCTGCCTACCAGCCTCTGGGAGAGCAGGCTGGCCTTTCTTTGTTTTTTTTTCCACATTGTCATCTGCTGGGGCCTCATTAGCCAGGAGTGACGAGTTTTCCCCTGAGAGCCTTCAGCTCTTTATAGCAAATGAAGACCTTTGCACGTGCATCTTTGTGCAAGGTGGTAGGTAACTTTTGATCTTTTCCAGGCTTCTCATCCATGGAAGCAGCTGTCTCTGGAAAAACACAGAAAAGCCCCTGTGTGATTAAGGGTCCCACCTCTCCCAGTTCCTGCAGGATCAGACACCCCCAATCCATGCCAGGCCCAGGTTATAGGAAATTTAAGGCCCATAAACCCCAAGCCACTCTGGCTGCTCGTGTCACCTAAACTGACCTGTTGTTATATCCACCGCCTAAGTAAGATCGGACCTTGTCCTTGTGCCGCAGCTCATATTGAGCGTCTGTTTCATAACACAGCCCCTGACGCAGTCCTCCCCAGACCCCTCTGGGAGACCCTGCGCAGAGTCCTGCCTCAGACGTCCCAGCCTCCCAAGAACTGGCTTCCTGCCCCTGTCCCCGCTCCCGGATTGCTCCTCCCTGTTGGTGCTCCTACAGCTGGATATTTTGACTTCTTCTTATCTCTAACTCCTGACAATATCCTGGGGAGAGAAAATGCTCTCCTGTTGCACCGCTGATCTCAGGGATGTGTGGATTTAATTATTCACACAGCCTGTGGCACTCAGGCCGAGGCTGTACACCCTGATAGATTGCCACTGACCTACTTTGCACCTTCTAAGAAAGGTAACAGTTGATCTGCTTTGAGCATCTGGGTTTATAATAGAATAATAACCCCAAGGGAAAGCTCACCCTTGTGATTAGCCTATAGAGAAAGAGAGATCAAGTTGCGCCTTTTTGTTCTCCTCTGACAGATCCGAAGGGCCTTGAACTCTGCACCCCCTGAGCTATGGCCTGCCTGTCAATTGGGCAGCAGCAGCCAGAGCTGGGAAAACAAAACCATTGAAAGCCTGGCTTTTCTGAGAGCATCTGGGTCTCCATTGTACTGGGTCTGAAGGGGTTTCTCTAGCGCTTCTTTAACACACGTTTTGCCCGCCTCTGCTTCTGTTAGAGGCTGGGGCACGCTCTGCCTGGCTCCCCTGCCTCTGCCCCCCCTTGCTCACAGCCCGGACACTCCATCCTCCTCCCCGCCTCCTCCACACCCCCAACCTGCAGGCCCCTCCCTCCCAGAGGCCCAGAACCTGGTCTCCAGAGATGCCAGGACGCCCTGCTTGTTAAAAATGCCCCCATGGAGGAAAGGGGTTATCTCCTGTGGGATGGCAGGGGCAGGAGGGGAGGGAGGAGAGCCAGGGACACCAACTGTGTTAATAAAGGTCTAGGATTTCACTTGGGTCACGGGGGTCTTTTATCATTATCCTACTTAGCTTACTCATAAGTTATGCTTATTCTTTGGTGTGAATCTAATATTACATAATAAGAATGTTAATGCAGGCTGTTGAGCTCCTCCCCACCAGTGGCTCTCCGTGGCCCGGTGGGAATATCAGAATCAGGCTTTTTAAACTACAGGCACAGCCCCTTTACTAAGATGGTGATAGAGGGGGCAGCAGGGACAATGGGGAAACGCTTCCTAGATGCCTTTTCTGCCTCCCACTCCTCCAAAAATAGACTGAGAACCACTGTCTAGGCCAATGGTTTTCAACCTTTGGAAGCAAATTACAGTAAAACTACTTGGGGAAATTTTTAGAAATACATGTCCAGACCCCTCTTCTCTACTGCCCGCACCCTCCACCCCAGACTAATGAAATCAATGTCTCTAGGTCTGCCTCTTCCCCCATCTGTATTTTTTTAAAATTTTTTTTTAAATTTATTTTTTGGCTCTGTTGGGTCTTCATTGCTGCACGCGGGCTTTCTCTAGTTGCAGCAAGCGGGGGCTACTCTTCGTTGCGGTGCGCGGGCTTCTCATTGCAGTGGCAGAGCTCAGGCTCTAGAGTACAGGCTCGGTAGAGCCTACATGGGCTTAGTTGCTCCACAGCATGTGGGATCTTCCCGGACCAGGGATCGAACCCGTGTCCCCTGCATTGGCGGGCAGATTCTAGTCCACTGCGCCACCAGGGAAGCCCATGTATTTTTTTTTTTAAGCATCCTTGATGATCCTAACACTAGCATGCGGATTATTAAGGAACTTTCTCAGCTATTTTGAATGGCATGTTGTCTTGGCTGTTACTCCTGTTGCCTGTCTGACCCTCACCTTATGTGCCAGAATGACATCTGAATCCCCTTTGAAAACTTGGGCTTGTCTTGCCTCACCCTTACCAGTATTATTTATTTGTTTCGCTCCTTCTATTTACATTATAAGGTCCCGTTATTGGGTTCCCAAGCCCCAGCCTGGAGCCTAGAACCGCTGTTCTTGCTAAGTGTCCCTGGTGCCGTGCTCTGCCCTCCTGTCTGTACCGCATAGACATCATCAGTGAGCGGCGAGTTGGCCATGGTCAAGATGTCATCAAATGGAAATCCGGCTGGGTCTGTCCCTCTTCTTTGAGGACCCAGAGACTCCCTCTTGTCTGTGCCAGGGCCATCTGGTCACTGAGACAGCCTCCCACTACCTCAAAACCATCAGCAGCAGGACATCTATTCTGTAGTCAAACCACAAGGGGAGCCAAATCCTAACCCAAAGAGTGTTTGTCTAGAACAGGATCAGCCTAGCAGATGTACAGTGGCACAGGCTAGGTGGCCTGCCACTTCCTGCCCCCGGTGGAGGGTCCTGACCCTACCTCCTTCCTCCCACTGCAGAGGACTAATCCTATCAGAGTCCTGGGATATGACCCGCTGGGACATAAATAAATTCCCTTTGGTGTCCAGCCTGCCAACCTTCTTACCAAGTAGCCCATTTATCCACTGGGCAGACTGTTTTTGCTATTTTGCCTTTGAAACTTGCTCTTTTGGCTTTAAACCTTTAAATGCTGCTCACTTCCTTTCTTCTTTTTTCTTGACTCTGTTAGTCTGTCCATTTCTGTTTAATTCTAGCCAAAATGTCTTTCCAGTCTTTTTGCTCTGCAGTAACACTTCCGGCTTATCGGGATCCAGACTCATACAGTCTTGCTTATTAACTGATGTTCCCAAGTTCATTTCATTCCGGTAAAAAACTGGAGGGACCTTAGAAATATAGCCCCACCCTCCCATTGATAGGGAGAGAGAGTGAATGAGTTGCCCTAAGTCCCAGAGGTAGTTGGACCAGACTGTAAGTTTCTCAGTCTGAGGCCCTTTTCACCACACCACTCAGAGGATCCTGAAACCCCAGATTCTGGAGTCACCCCTTTCAGACAGCCTATGACCACTCAGTAGGCTGCATGCAAATAGTTAACTCGACACTGTGTGGCTCCAAACTTGCCTGGACCAGGTAAAGGCATCAAGGAACTGATGCATCAGGCAGACAGCAGAATAAGCTCTCTGCCTCCCCAAGATGGCGGCTTTATAACACACCACTGTCCCTAGAGGAATAACACTGATGTCAGTGCCTTAGAGCTGACAGTTTTTACCATTTACAAATGGTTGTTGTGGGGATTAAATGAGTTGATGCATGAAAAACACTTCACACAGTGCCTGGCACAGAGTAAGGGCATGATAACTGTTAGTCCCAGGCTGTGAGTACCTGCTTCCACCCTAGGCCTGGCCTTGACTCTGTCTGGTTTCTTGGGTTACTTGATCCACCCACTTTGGCTTTGCAATGAGATTGTTCTACTGTCCATCTAGTGCCCGTGCTGCCTATGTCCCCAGCTTTGCCAGCAGGGTCACGTCCTGCTTGAGATCTTGCAGTGGCTCCCTGTTGTCTAGTTTCGAGTCCTAGATCTTCACCCTGGACAGCTCCCCATCTGACCTTGCCCTCTCCATCCAATCCTCACTGCCCACATGTGCCCATCCATCAGGAAGGGGGTTATCTCAGCCCCCTTCGCTATGAATGTCCCATGCTCCCTCCTGCCATCCCTTCCCACCTGTCTACAGAAGGCCTTCACGACCTACCAAGCTCATGTCACATTCTTCCTCCAGCTAATTCAGCCCCAGGATCCACTTTCTTCTCCTCAGCTGAAATAACGTGTCATCCTGGGGCTTTCAAATTGTTTCCTATGTAAAGTTTGTCTCTCAACTGGATTGGAAACTTTGAGGGGCGGAGACGACAATTTATATTTAACTCGTGACTCACCACAGACTCACAAAGATTTAAACATGTAGTACAATAGATGCTCAAGAAATAGGGTGGCAGTCGTGAGCGCAGGCTGGGGTGGACGGCCAGAATTTGAATTTCAGCTCCACATTTACTGGTTGTGTGATTTGGATGAGTTAATCTCTGCCTTTCAGTTTCCTTCTCTGGAAAATGGAGATTATGATAATACTTTATGTGTGTTGAGATACTACTGGTAAAGAACTTAAAATAGTACTTGGTAGTTCCCTGGCAGTCTAGTGGTTAGGACTCGGCGCTTTCACTGCCATGGCCAGGGTTCAGTCCCTGGTTGGGCAACTGAGATCCCACAAGGCACGTGGCCAAAAATAAAAAATGAATAAAAATTTTAAAATAAAAAATATATTTAAAAAATAGTACTTGGTGCTTACTAAGCACTATATGAGTGTTTGTTAAATAGATAGATCGTGATGATTGAGGACCAGCCCCTGGAAAATCCATTTGTGCAGTTTCCTCACAGGCATACGTATTAAAGTGTTAGACATCAAATAGGAATTACAAAATTGATTTCTGTCTCTACTGCAGGGTTGACTGTGTGTGTTATAGATTTCAAATGGAGCCTAAATAGTACTGGTGATGACTTCTAGATAATTTTCTTTCTCCTTTCTCTCTCTTAAAAACAGAAATATCCAGTCATAAACTCCGCAGGTAGCAGGAGCTATTTAAAGATGTCCTGCTTCAAATCAGGTATCTCGTATAACAAAACCTTGCTGGCAACTTTCACTGTACATCTACGTTAATTGGCAGGCCAACATGTAGGCCAGGTTGACTCTTCTTAGAACAAACGTAAGAGAGATCTATCATTTCTTACAAATTTTTACGTCTAGCATTGGAAAAAAATCTCCTATGGTGACCAAGCAGCTGCTCAATTCTTATTCTTCTCAAGAATAAGAGTGTTTGCAAAGAATTGATCTGTACAGAGAGATTATTGCTTTTTAAAACCTTTGGTTCAAGAATAGAGATAAATGTACCCTTTGTGATTAAACCCAAGCATCTTGGAAACCTTTCATACCTCATACTAGCTCTGCTTTTATACGCTCATCCAGCATCTCTGGGGTTTAAAGAAAAGATAGAAGAAAAATACATCGTGTATTGTATGTATACTTCAGTGATGCATATAGTACACGAATGATGTCTTTTTCTTCTTCCTATTTATTTTCTTAAAGACTGAATATTTTTTAATATTTCAAGAAATATTTGAATATGGCCTCATGGAAGGCTTCAAAAATATCAGTTGAAAATATCTCTTCTCCGAAACCTCACTGAGGTTGCCTCCTATCTGAAGTGGCCATATTTCTGTGTTGAATGTCAGGTGCACATCTTAGAATGGTTCACTGGCAGGTAGAAATGTGTGTAGATGCTGTATCTTCTCCCTTAAGTGGTTTCTGCCTCATTGTTCCCTCAGGTTATCCCTGTAGCCAACCATGTTTTTCTCTCCTTCTGATCCTTTTTTATTTCTTGTTAATTAAAAATTAAGAGCTGTAAGGATCTCTAATTAGTGACTTTGTGAGGATAAAGCTGTAGGCCAGCTATAGTTAAGAACTTTCTCATTCACCAGTGTGGTTCTTTTTTTGTTTGTTTGTATGTTTGTTTTGGCTGTGTTGGATCTTTGTCGCTGCGCGCGGGCTTTCTCTAGTTGCGGCAAGTCAGGGCTACTCTTCGTTGTGGTGCACGGGCTTCTCATTGCGGTGGCTTCTCTTGTTGCAGAGCACGGGCTCTAGGCGCGCGGGCTTCAGCAGTTGTGGCTCGCGGGCTAGAGCGCAGGCTCAGTAGTTGTGGCGCACGGGCTTAGTTGCTCCGCGGCATGTGGGATCTTCCTGGACCAGTGATCGAACCCATGTATCCTGCATTGGCAGGTGGATTCTTAACCACTGCACCACCAGGGAAGTCCCTCATTAACAAATGTTTCTCTCTCACACTACACACACACTCACACACTTAGACACTTTCACATACTCTCACAGTCGCACACCTACACACGCACTCTCACATACACACACGTGCACTCACTCAAGCACACAGTTTTAGAGCTGGAAGTGCCACTGGAGATTAATGAATTCAACCCCTCATCTATAAATAACTTTCCTCTTTAGATTTAAACTCTCTACAGTGTTCTCAATATTTAAAAATAAAATTAAATTTGATGAATGTTGGTGAACTCTATTCTTGGGAAGAGTATGTACAGAATGAAGAAGGTCATGATTGGGTAGCCCAGGAAGCCACTTTTTTTTTTTTTTAATCTATGTGTTACGCTTTTTTTTTAAACATCTTGATTAAGGTATAATTGACATACGATAAGCCACACATTTTTTTTTTTTTTTTTGAGGTACGCGGGCCTCTCACCGCTGTGGCCTCTCCCGTTGCGGAGCACAGGCTCCGGACGCGCAGGCTCAGCGGCCATGGCTCACGGGCCCAGCCGCTCCGCGCATCTGGGATCTTCCCGGACCGGGGCACGAACCCGCGTCCCCTTCATCGGCAGGCGGACTCTCAACCACTGCGCCACCAGGGAAGCCCAGCCACACATTTTTAAAGTGTATGGTTTGATACACTTTGACATGTGTATATACTGTGAAGCCATCACCGTTAATATAATAAACATATCCATCACCCCCCCCTCCCCCCGCCAAAGTTTCTTGGTGTCCCTTGTAATCCTTCCCTGCGCTGGCAACCACTGATCTGTTTTCTGTCACTATAGATTAATTTGCATTTTCTCACATTTTTATATAATGGAAAATACAGTATATATTTCTTTTTTGGTCTGGTTTCTGACTTAGCATTATTAAGTTTTTGGCAACTACAGATAAAGCGACTATGAATATCTGTGTACAAGTGTTTGTGTGGACATATGCTTACATTCCCCTGTGTAATTACCTAGAAGTGGGACACCTAGGATATATGGTAGGTGTACATTTAGCTTTTTAAGAAATTGCCAAACTTGTTTCCAAAGTGGTTGTAACATTTTCTGTCCCTTCCAGGCTCCACATTTTTGCCATCACTTGTTATGGTCAGTCTTTTTAATTTTAGCCATCTAACAGGTGTATCAGTGGTAGCTCACTGTGGTTTTAATTTGCATTTCCCTGGTGTTGAATGTCTCTGTATGTGCTTATTTGCCCTCTGTATATCTTTGGTGAAGAGTTCACATCTTTTCCCTATGTTTTGAGTCATTGGTCTTCTTTTTTTTTTATGAAATGTAAAGAATAGGTAAATCTTAATTTTTTCTTTCTAGTTTTATGGAAATATAGTTGATATACAGCACTGTATAAGTTTAAGATGTACAGCATAATGATTTGACTTATATACTTCATGAAAAGATTACCACAATAAGTTTAGTGACCATCCATCATCCCATATAAATACAAAACAAAAGAAAAAGAGGGACTTCCCTGGTGGTCCAGTGGGTAAGACTCCACGTTCCCAATGCAGGGGGCCCAGGTTCAATCCCTGATCAGGGAACTAGATCCCACATGCATGCCACAACTAAGAAGCCCGCATGCCGCAGTGAAGGCCCTGTGTGCCACAACTAAGACCCGGTGCAGCCAAAATAAATAAATAAAATTTTTTTAAGAAAAAGGAAGGGCTTCCCTGGTGGCGCAGTGGTTGAGAGTCCGCCTGCCGATGCAGGGGACACGGGTTCGTGCCCCGGTCCAGGAAGATCCCACATGCCGCGGAGTGGCTGGGCCTGTGAGCCATGGCCGCTGAGCCTGCGCGTCCGGAGCCTGTGCTCCGCAACGGGGGAGGCCACAACAGTGAGAGGCCCGCGTACCGCAAAAAAAAAAAAAAAAAAAAAAAAAGAAAAAGGAAAAAACTTTTTTCTTGTGATGAGAACTCTTAGGATTTACTCTCTTAATGACTTTCACCTATAACATCCAGCAGTATTAATTATATTTATCATGTCATACATTACATCCCTAGTACTTATTTACCTTACAACTGAAAAATATGGAATGCTTCAGGAATCTGTGTGTCATCCTTGTGTGGGGACCATGCTAATCTTCTCCATATTGTTCCAAGTTTAGTGTTGCCAAAGTGAGCACTGTTTTTCTTCTTTTTATTGGGTTGTCAGAGTTGTTTATATGTTCTAGCTACAAGTCGTTTGTTGGGTACATGTTTTGCAAATATTTTCTCCCAGGCTATGACTTACCTCTTCATTTTCTTAACAATGTCATTGGAAGAGCAAAAATTTTTCATTTTGAAGTTCAATTTATTAATTCTTTTTCTTTCATAGTTTGTTTTTTGTGCTGTAATTGAGAAATTTTTGTGAAATCCAAGGTCACTAAGATTTTCTCCTATGTTTTCTTTTAGAAGTTTTATAATCTTAGCTCTTACATTTAGGTCTATGATTCATTTTAAGTTAGTTTTTATGTATGGTATCCAGTAAGGGTTGAGGTTCAGTTTTTTTACATATGGCTATCCAATTGTTCTAGCACCATTTGTTGAAAAGATCATCCCTTGTCAAAAATCAGTTGCCCATATATGTGTGGGTCTATTTTTGCACTCTCTTCTGTTCTTTTGATATATGTATCTGTCTTTACACCTGTACCACAATGTCTTGATTATGATAGCTTTACAGTAAGTCCTGAAAGCCGGTGGTGTAAGTCTTCCAACTTTGTCCTTCTTTTTCAAAGTTGTTTTGGCTATTCTATCTCCTTGGAAGCAAACTTTTTTAGTGCAGGCTGTAAACCAAAAACTTAAGAGAACAGTAAACTGAGTGCATTAACCAAGCACTTGATAGACATTCTCAGCCCTTAGCATGGTCCCTTTCTGTTAGCCAAAAGTTAAGAATTTTCTTTAGAATTTTCTAAAGTTATTTGGAGAGAAAAAAAATCTGTGATGTGTGTGTGTTAAAAGGAACTTGACTGGGTGCTGGGGGTTCAGATGAGGTCCATGAGGATGTTCCATGATACTTGGCTACCTATTGATCTCGATATATTTTCTTCACATGATCCATATCTTTATGTATAATAAATTGTGATGACGTCATAAGGAAGAGCTCATTCTGCTTCCTCTTGCTCCCTCTTTGTCTTACAGTTAGAGTCAGTGGAGAACAGAAGTGGGCCGGGGAGTTCTGAGCGGACCAGGTTAGGATAAAACTTACATGAACTGAAATTCTAACCACTGAGCTGTTGCCACCCTCTCCCCTTCCCTCTGTCAGGTTTCCATTCTGTTTGGTACCCTTTGTTACCACCAGGCCTGGGCTGTAGCTCTTTCCTGGTTTGGTGCCCTGACTCTCACTTTGGCAGGCTTAAGATAACTAGGACTTACATTCGGGAGAGCACTCTTGTTCTGAATCTCTAAGCCCCAGACATAGTGGCCCATCAAAGAGTCTACTTTTCCTGCTGTGTGGAAAATACAGTGTTCAGCCTGGAGCGGTGGAGCCTCTCACGGGCTCTGGGCTCCCAGACCCCGAGGTGGCATCTGGCAGTGCATGGCTCTGCGTAGGACCTGCGTCTAAGCTTCCAGCCGCTGTCCCCTCCAGGAGGGCTGCACTGCCCTGTCAGGCCCAGCATTTCTGTCTCCTTTATACACGTATTGTGATCTTTAAAGCCCCCCTCAGGCAGGCCTTATTTTCCTTCCTTTGCAGTTGGAGAAGCTGAGTCTCAGGGAGTGAAATGCCTTTCCAAGCTAGTAAGTACAGGCATAGGCCTCCCTGCCTCCCAGAGCAGACGCCAGCCCGCATTCCCCAGCATCAGGACCCAGCACGGCCTCAGGACAGCCTTCCTCGGCAGCTTGATGGCACTATTATCACTGAGCTTTGGTACCAGAATGAAGACTCGCCAACACTGGAGTAGATGAGGGAAGGAGAGCAGATGGGGTTACATGTGGTTTATTTCTGGATTGTTGACAAACCCCTCTTGTCTGGCATCTGTAGGCAGCCTGGACTTTTAATAAAGATGGCCATGACCTGCTTACCTGTAAACTTTCCCGCTTTGGGATTAGAAGGGGCTTTGCTAAGGAGGAAGGTGACAAAGGGCATCTCCGGGCTCTATTTTAGAACGGTTTCCCCCGGCCCCCTGGCTTCTCAGAAGCTGGCAGCCACGTTCTCTCCACCACATAACTCCCTCTGAGGATCATCTCCCGTCTCCATGGTAACTGCATGTCGGGAGACAGCCTGCTCTGTTCTGTGGCTTTGTATTAAACACAATGATTTAAATTGGATGCTCGGCAGTGAAGATAATCATTCTGGATTAGAGAGATGCCTGGAGATCCTCATTTCATAATTTTAGATGTTGGCACAATTCTCAGGTTTAGCCCTGTAATTCAAGCCCAAGCCACACCTACCCCTCTGTTTCTAAACTGTAGTTAGGTCCAATTTCACTTGGGCTTTTCTCCATCCTTTGACAGAGGAATCTTGGAGCCAGGGAGCCCCGCAGTCAGACCAGGGCTATCCTGAGCTTTAGAAGGGGCAGCATAATGTGAAGGAAACCTAGGGTGCTAGCGGCAGATAGACCCTCATTCAGGCTGGCTGCATGATTTCCTCTGAGCCCCATTTTTCTTATCTGTAAGACGAGAGGAGTAACCTCTACCCTACAGAATCATATATTTTTAAATTTTCTACTGTGATAAAATATATATAGCATAAAATTTATCATTTTAATCATTTTTAAGTGTACAGTTCAGTGACATTAAGTACATTCACAATGTTGTCACCACAATAATCCATTTCCAGAGCTTTTTCATCTTCCCCAGCTGAAATTCTGTACTCCGTAAATACTAACTTTCCCATCCCCCACTCCTCCCAGCCCCTGGCAACCACCATTACACTTTCCATCTCTATGAAGTTGACTATTCTAGATACCTCATAGAAGTGGAATCATACATTTTTTTGTCCATCTGTGACTGGCTTATTTCACTGAGCATAATGTCCTCAAGTTTCAACCATGTTGGAGCATGTGTCATAATTTCTTTCCTTTTTTAAGGTTGGATAACATCCATTTTATGTATGTACCACATTATGTTTATTCATTCATCTGTCGATAGACACTTGGTTGCTCCCACATTTTGGCTATTATGAGTAATGCTGCTATGCACACGGGTATACAAATATCTGTTTGAGTCCTTGCTTTAAATTACAGAGTCATTCTGAGGATCAAATAAGATAATAAATATTAATACTATTAAGAACATTGCACAAAGCAGGCTGTCAGTAAATGTTAATTTCTCTCCTGAACGTGAGTTCAGCCTAGGTGCTAACTACCACGGTGGTCCGATGGCTTCCGTGGGAGTGGTGTCACTTTTTGCTAGCTTCTGTGTCCCTGGGACATGCTAGTCTTCTGGGTCTGGGAATTAACACAGTTCATTCCCAGATTTAAAGGAAATGTCTTAACCACAGAAATGTGCATCTCTCATGATAAAAACCGTGCATGCTTTTACATTTCTCCCACCATTTGGTATTCATGTATTCCTAGTTCTAAAATGAGAAAATGTTAGGGCTGATGTATATACCTCCTTATCTGTCGTCTATCTTAAGTATACCAGGTGGGAGACCCTGAATCTGCAGTTGGGGTTGCCCCAGGCTATGAGGCTCTGTGCTCAGTTACTATTTGTTGGTATCAAATCTATTCTCAGTGCTACGGAAGAGTATGAGATTTGGAATAAAAATACCTGGATCCCAGTCTCGGCTTATGTCTCAAAAACTGAGATGGTGAAAACATCTGTCCAACACAGTGGTCATGAAGACTAGGTGAGGGCAGCACTTTTGCTGTGCAGGTGACCCTCTCCTGGAGCACTTCGTGGGGACCAGGTCCCTGTGTTGGTCTGCATCCCTTCAGGAGCTTTTCTCTGGGTCTAGTTTCATCCCAAAGTTTCTATAGTGGGGGTTACTCCCCTGCTGCCCTGGGCCCCTCCAGGGTTGAGAATCCAGAGCCGAGGAGCCATCTTTCCCTTTGAAATTAGCTTTCCTGCCACAAGGCCACTGTACAAGCAGCCCTGGAGAGAGCCAGCACCTCTTTGTCTTCAGGAATTTGCAACAGAAGGGAAGGGGAAGCAAGAGCTCTTGCACAGCCTGGTCTGACCTGTGCCTGACCCAGCTGCTCCCCACAGCATAGCAGTCAGGCCTGTTCTTTGTTGATGGGGCTGAAGGGAGGAGGGCAGATGGGGATTTCACACTCAATCCCTACCTTTCTCTCACTCTCAGCAGCGCTTGCAGCTGGTTGTGTCCTGTGTGCCCAGGGTCTACCTGTTGAGCAGGAGCCAGGCAGGCTTAAATCAGGGCTTCCCAAGCAGATGTGTTCACTGTCCCTGAGACCGGAAGGCTACCCTGGTATGCTCACGTCTGGGAAGGGGAGCTTGGGTTTCCCCCGAAGGCATCTTAACTTCTAGGGCAGCTCACCTCTTCCTGACGCCAGTGAGCCAGGGAGATTCTTGCGTTGGTGACAGGGTTTTCTTGGCTTCCATAACCCCATGCCAGCCTGCTCTTCCTCCTGGCTCTTGGCTCTCCTTTCCAGTCTCCTTCCATGGTCTTGTCTTCATCTTACTCCTCTCCTCTTTGGTTGCTTCTCAGGATCCTATCCCAGATTGCCTTCTCCCCCTCCTCACCTTCTCTCCCCAGGTGATCCGCTACTGATGACTCCCAGGCTTACAGCTGCAGCCTAGACACCTCCATGCACCTGCCCCAAACCCAACACATCCACCACAACCCCACTCCTCTCCCGGGGACCCCTCCTTCCAGGAATGGCACCCCCATCCTCCCAAGCCAGAGCTTACTTGCTCAAGACCATAGGACTCCTCAGTGATAAAGCCAGACCTCAGACCCAGGTGTGCCAGGCTCCAGAGTTCAGGCCTCTCCCACCAGAGCACCCTGCCTTCACGTACCATCGGAGAATCGAACTGTATTTCTAACAAACATAAAAATTCAGATGTCACTCTAAGCCCCAAACAAACTCTGCTCTGGGACCCCTCCCCATTTTTGGCTGTGCTGGACCTCCACCTGGATGCCTTTGTCAGTCTGTCCCTGGACTCCCCACTCCCTCAGCAATCCCAGCCTGCTTTCTCTGTCCCGGCTCCTGGCTTCACGGAACTGACCCCTTATAATATGGCAAGTTTACTTCAGCCCTCCCTCGTTGATCCTGTAGTGCGTTTCCCATACAGTTTTCTTAAACCTCGTCTTGGCTCAGACTGACACTCCTAATTTTCCCAAAACCTTTCCTCTGTTTTGCTAAGAAGTCTGGGACCAAGGGCCTGGGCACCCTCAGCTCTCCTCCATGTCACCACAGCTCATCTCCTCCTCTATCCACCCCCCTCCTAAATGGATGGGAAAAGATGTCCTTCCCAGCCTAATAGATATGAATATCAACCCTCACTTTCCTCATCTGAATAATAGGGATAATAATACATATTTCTTTTTTTTTTTTTTTTTTTTTTAGGAGAGGTCTTCTTAGAAGCCCATATGATTTAAATTTATTTATTTATTTATTTATTTTTTGCTGTGTTGGGTCTTCGTTTCTGTGCTAGGGCTTTCTC
>NW_021146734.1:14935-16496 GCF_002837175.3 Physeter macrocephalus
TCATCGCGGTGCGCGGGCCTCTCACTATCGCGGCCTCTCTTGTTGCGGAGCACAGGCTCCAGACGCGCAGGCTCAGTAATTGTGGCTCACGGGCCCAACTGCTCCGCGGCATGTGGGATCCTCCCAGACCAGGGCTCGAACCCGCGTCCCCCGCATTGGCAGGTAGACTCTCAACCACTGCGCCACCAGGGAAGCCCAATAATACATATTTCACAGGACTGTTGTGAGAATTAAATAGCCACACAGAGTATGTGCTCAATGGATGTTGGTTATAATTAGCAATTTTCATCTGCTCCATTGTCCCTCCATCAGCTCTGCATTAAGATTTCTAAAGACTCCCTTCCCTCCTAAATTTGGTTGTTCCTCTCCTGATACTATTTTTTCAGCCACACAGGCATAAAACCTCCCCTGTTATTTACATCCTCTCCTCTTCTGTCATCAAACCTGGCTGCTACTTCTTCCCCGAAACAGGTTTCACATACGTCATTCATCTCGGTCCCCAGGTTGGGGTCCATCGTCTCAGCACTGCAGTCGAGTTTGCACTGAGCAGGCAGGGCCATGTTCTGGAGTCTGATTTTCATGTTCTTGCTCCGCCCAGAAGCCTGCTGCGACTACAGACATGTCCAGGGATGGGGGTGACCAGAGTCCTCTCTGTAAATGTGCTCCTAAACCCCACACTCGCGAAGCCCCCTCATCACCACCACCTCCACACACACAAGTTGCTAAACTTTGCTGGTTGATGGAATCCAAGTTCATCAAGGTCCACACAGTTTGCCTCAGCCAAGACCAAACAGATCTATTCTCTGTCCTCTGGCTGTGTCCCCGGCTCTGCCCACATCATTTCCTACCCCAGAGTGTCTCATCCTGTCCCCTTCCAGCTCTCAGCCGGCCCATCCTACTGTATCCTTCCCCTCCTCTGGTCTGTTGAACTTGATGTTGCCGTCACCATTGAGGAATGTTATCTTGTGCTGCTTTGTACTCTCATTATTTTGAAGTCATTTCTATTAGAAATGAACTTTTTTCTTGTCCTGTTTGCTAACTGGACTCTAAGCACCTTAAGGTACTTATATTCCTCACTTCTTCTGGAGCATCTGATACACATAACACAGTGTGCACATTCATGCTACCTACAAATTATGCTTATTGTTTATTAACTATATAGCTATAATAGTAGTATAAATCACTAGTATTTATTGGGCTCCTAATATGTGCAGGTGCTGTCCCAGGTGCTTTACGTGCATTATCTCATTTAATCCTCATGGTAACCCCACAAGGGGTGTATTATTACTCCATTTTACAAATGGGTAAAATGAAGTTCAAAGAGATTAAGTAACTTGCCCAAGATCTTATAACCATAAGTGATGGAGCTAGGATATAAACTTAGATCTGCCTGCCTTAAAGTCTGGTTCTTGTCACTCTATTATTTTGCCTCTAAATATAGCATTAATGTGTTTTAAAAATGGCAAGCAGGGGGCTTCCCTGGTGGCGCAGTGGTTGAGAGTCCGCCTGCCGACGCGGGGGACATGGGTTTGTGCCCCGGTCCGGGAAGATCCCACGTGCC
>NW_021146734.1:16864-25000 GCF_002837175.3 Physeter macrocephalus
AAGCCCGCGCACCGCAACTAGAGAAAGCCCGCGCACAGCAATGAACACCCAACACAACCAAAAATAAATACATAAAATAAATAAATTTTTTTTAAATGGCAAGCAGGTTAAGTGTGGGAAAATGTCCTTTTCCCAAGGTATTGCAGATTAAATGTTGCCTGTCTCCTCTGCTGAAAATTCAAAGAATGAAGGGTGAGTTTTAGATATGGTAATGCTTACAGTGAGAGCATTGCAAGGTCAGAAGTGGGACCATGCCCTAGATGAAGTAATAGAGGCTGGGACCCAGAAGGTAGGAGTGAAAAGTAAAAGGAAATTGAGAAGTGCAGTTAATTATAAATGTGCAATTTAGAGAAAACCAGTCAGCTGAAGAATGAGCTCAACAGGTCAAGAAAAGGCTTGGGAGCTATATGTAGCCGGAGGGACAGTGGGTGGTCCCAAGGAACAATCATGTATCACTTGGTGTCCTGGAGGAAAGCTGGTTGCAGGGGGGGTTTGTGTTGTTTTGTTTGTTTTTCAGAGAAAAGGGGCATTTGATAAAAGGTGTTGGGAAGACTCTAAAAGAGGCCGGAGCAGTGGTCAGCATTCAAGCGGCCGTGAAGGGAATTATCGGAGAAAGCGTCAGGGTCCTGAGCCCCCAGTGTGAGCTGGATGAATTGGCAGTGAAGCCAGCGTAAGCCTGTTAAGAGCGTGATCCACCTAGATCAGGTCAATGTAGCTGATAAAAATGGACTCCTTGTTTAAATACTATTAAGAATTTCAAGATGACAGCAGAGATTAAACCAGGACAGAGCCAGTCTGAACACAGGGCACTGTGGGACTGCACAAGCCACATACCCATGGTGCTGGCGTTGGCTGGTGGGTGTATGTTTCAGGATGAGAAAGGTGTTTACTGGGTGCCAGGCATGGTTCTAGGTACCATACATATACCATCTCACTTGACGAAATGCTCAGGCCCTTCTTTGGGGAGTCTCTCACATCCCAAGGAGTGGTGCTGCTTAAGAGCTGGCTTTCCTGAGGGCCAGGGAGCAGTCAACAAGATCCCTGAAGGGCAAGAAAGTTATTCAGAGCAAGAGAGAAACTACTGATCTGGTTATTTTTTTTTTCTCTTCTACTTCGAGCGAGTATGAATAAAAGATGGAAGATACATTCAATGTGAAAAGAAAAGGAAGTGGTTCAGCAATTCCAAGAGAAGCAGATCCATCTGAACAAGTGATGGCTTTCTCAACTGCATTAAGAAAATGTCAAAACGTTCGCATTGGACTTAGTTTACAAAGCACATCCAAATACTTGTTATTTGATTCTCAGTGTAGGATTGTTCCCTCTGTGAAGATTGAGTTGCCCTTACTCTATACATCTAGATACTCCAGACCCTGCTATTATGATTCCAATCACCTCCCCCAAGACACACACATTTTCTGAGCACTAGTGTGAAAATATGCTCACAGGAAGTCCCTACGCCACCCCTAATGAAAAACCCCACAGATAAGCTCTGGCCCAAGTGCCTTCTCAACAACAGGGTACAAAGTTTGTGCCTTGACCTATTGGTTCTTGGCCTTGGAGCCAGAGAACCAAGCCTTTCCCTTTGGGGGGCAGGGTGGAGGGGTAGAGAAAAAACCATTGCTACTGGGAACTCAGCAAAACGTGATTAGAGCCGCAACAACGTAGAAGATGGTAGAGAATGACTCTCCAAAGATCTTTGTCCTGACAAAACCAGGAAGGGCCAATGCACTGTTCTTTCCAACGCTGTGATGTCAGCAAATAAATTATATCTGAAATTTCTTTCCAACTTGCTGAGCAGGTCCCTGGTCAATACAGAGACCCCCATGCGCCCACAGTGGTCTGATAACTTCTGAAGCATAAAGATGACATTTATAATAACAGGTTTAGGTTGAGTTCAGTGCAAGTTCCTGCCAAGCGTATGCCTGGAAACTGTGACATAAAATGGATTACCATTAAGAATATTGGTTTTAAATGTAAAATAGATAGCTAGTGGGAAGTATCTGCATAGCACAGGGAGATCAGCTCAGTGCTTTGTGTCCCCCTAGAGGGGTGAGATAGGGTGGGAGGGAGACACAAGAGGGAAGGGATATGAGGATATATGTATGTATATATCTGATTCACTTTATTAAACAGCAGAAACTAACATACCATTGTAAAGCAATTATACCCCAATAAAGATGTTAAAAAAAAAAAGAATACTGGTTTTTCTTAGGGAACAAGTAGATGTGACATGACTGGGCATCAAATAAACCCAGATTTACCCAGCGGTATGTCATAAATATCAAAAACAAAATAATGGTAACCCTTTGAAATAGTAAAATTATGTTTCATATCCTGCCAAATGTGTGTGATGATGCTGCGTCTGTTGTTTAAACAAATGGTCCTAAAGTCCATAGAAACTTAACAGTGAGGGATGTGAAGTCTCAACATTCACAATAGAAATGAATGCCACATACACAGTGGGGAATGCTTGGCTGGATAGTAGTTTATGTCAAAAAAATAAGGGCCTGGGTTGATAAATGGCCAGTTCGGTCAGCCACCAGGCTCCAGTAGGCCCTAGTGTGTTAGCTGTTCCATGGTCGTGTCTGTCTCCATAAATGAATCTTAATTCTGTCAAATAAAAAAAGCAAGTTGCAAAAGGACAATGGACAGCATAATACCACTTGTGTACATTTTTCAGATTTGCAAAACAAATATGGTAAAAGCATAACAACATGGATGGGAGAAATTTATATAAACCTCAGGGTTAAGGGATGGGAATAGGATGGAGGGCTCCAGTTGTATTGGAAATATTTTCTTTCATTTTTTTAATTAAAAAACTTGTAAGGTAAATACAGTAAAAAGCTAACATCTGTTAAATTTGAGTAGTGGGTTCATGGGTATGTGTTGTATTATGTTCTGTACTTTTACTGTATGGTTGAAATGTTTCATACATAACTTTTTTTTTTTTTTTTTTTACGGTACGCGGGCCTCTCACTGTTGTGTCCTCTCCCGTTGCGGAGCACAGGCTCCGGACGTGCAGGCTCAGCGGCCATGGCTCACGGGCCCAGCCGCTCCGCGGCACGCGGGATCCTCCAGGACCGGGGCACGAACCCACGTCCCCTGCATCGGCAGGCGGACTCTCAACCACTGCGCCACCAGGGAAGCCCCATACATAACTTTAAAAGAAAGTATTTTAAATACATAAACATGGTTAACTAAATTTTAAGTAGTTTTAGTTTCCTCCAAATTAATTTTTTTAGGTATACAGTATTATGAAATTAATATATTCTATGAAACAAATTTCAGAAAATTAGAAAAAATAAATTACTCAGAATCTCATCATCCAAAAACAGTCATTGTTAATGTTTTGGTATATTTCCTTCTATTTTTTTTTCTTTGTGTGGGTGTGTGTGTGTTTAAACATACTTCTAAGTATCTTGGGTACGCTTATTGAATTCTGTCTTTTTCACTCGTTATAGCATCACCCTTGTTCCATGTGAAGACTTAGCCTCCATGAACATCATTTCTATTGATTCTTAAGATCTTTCACAGCTTACTTTTCTTGCATAAAGACAGTTATGAACATTCAGCAGTCACACAGTCGCCTTTCCTTTTGATTATCGTAAATATAATCCTTTTGAAAGCCTCCGGAACAGGATTGCATCACGCTCTGCTGTTGATTTGTACAAGGCTGTTTTGTGTGGGATGACAGTAAAAAGGTCTGTCACATCTGTGATATCACATTCCTGCGAAGACTGAGCTTGTCGGCATTCATCCCGTGGGTGGGAACTGTGCATATTTTAGAAGCCAGCTCTGTGTGCATCTTGCCTGGGAGGAAACCAGCACTAGTGCATCCAGCATCTGGTCTGGGATCCTGAACCCGCAGCTGGGAAAGTGTTTACTGATCCCATTAAACTTTTGCTTTGAGGCCTGGGGTAACAGCAGTAATGATTATTCCAGATATTTATATGCCTCTTCCCAGCTTATAGAGGTTCTCACATCCACTGCCACCTGAGCTGCTGTGGGCCCCCAGTGGTGAGGTGCAGAGCAGAGCAGGCACACAGGATCACAACCAGCAATTGGGAAAGTCAGGACCTCTGCCGGATGCTTCTGACTCCGTCCAGAACGCTTTTCAGTTACTATCCTTGGACCCAGGCAAGAGGAGTCTCTGCCATGGGCTCTGGACTACAGGTAACTCCCCCACGTCTGCCCAGAGCTCACTGTCCCAAACTCTGGGGCCCTGGAATCCCCTGACAAAGGGCCTGAGCACTGCCAGGGCCTACATTAACCTGAGTCTGTCCTTCTGGGGGCCAGACCACCACTCTGTGCACGCCTAGCCCCAGGGCAGCATCTTGCAGGAGTGACCAGAGCTTAGATCCACGGGCTGCAGGACACATAACCGGAGTTGAAGAGTGTGGGCTCGAGGCAGATGCAGAGGCTGAAGGCCAACATCCCCTAGAGTGTAGCTCAGAACTGCAAGCATTCTGAGAATTCTGAACTTAAGCCTGGCCTTCTGAGTCATTATGAACATATATCTGTTAGAGTAGGAGAACAGAATATACTCTGTGTAACAGTTTGTTAGCTTGATCTGTAACTTTTAACTAGCGATTCAGCAGGTAGACCTCCTTTTCTACTCTCAGAAGCCCACAGATGCTAAGAACGGTCTTGGCTCTCTTATTCCACTGTGCTGTCTCCAGGTTCCCTTTTTTTTCTATGCAAGTCTACAGACAGATGAGGGAGTGCAAAGGAAAACAATCTAGAACCACAGAAGAAGTAAGACAATTTAGTGTGTTACATCCCAATATACCAGACACCCCCGTGTCCACACATAAAAGCAAGAAATGCATTTCAGGACAAAACAGAGTACAACCACCTGCTACGAGGGTGAATCATTCTGGCACAATCCAGCAAAATCAGAAATAGAAGCCAGCTAGTAAAGCTACAATCTGCTGCTCTTCCCCTTCTCTACATCTCCCACATCGCAATTCCTGCGTGTGAGCCACCGAACTAGCACCCTCTGTTGGTTGCTTTAAGCTATGCAAGAAGTCAGGCCCCTGGGTTTCCCAGGACAACAAGGGGTCTAGTCTCACCTGCCCAGCCAGGGTCAGTATGGAAAATCAGTGTTGCAAGAGCTTTCGTTGTAATTGTTGCTTGGCCACTGAACTAATTTTTTTTTCAGTCCCTTATTCTCCAGCAATATTTCTGATTCGTGATCAATGATTTAACTTTTTGTGCTGTTTTCCTCCCATACAGAAAACAGAGATAAACAACTAAACTCTGAATAATTAAACACACATATTAGGACAAAACTTTACAAAGTGATGATTCTCTTGACTTTTTTTTTTTTCTCTCTTTTTTTTTTTTTTCTCTCTTGACTTTCACAGCTCTCCAGCAAGGAAGCTGGTCCCATGGTATAGGTAAAGACTCTGTAACAGAATATTTGAAAAATAAATAAATGAAAAATTTTAAAAGAAAAAAGAAAAAAAGAGAAAAAACATACTTGACCTCTTGCATCACAGAGGTCAAGTAACCGGGCTGAGGTTATCCAACTGGGAGGTGGCATAGCAGGGACTTGAACTTGGAGCTGATTCCAGTCACTGTAAGGATCCAAATAAAAGAATAGGTTTTGGGGCTTCCCTTCCCTGGTGGCGCAGTGGTTGAGAGTCCGCCTGCCGATGCAGGGGACACGGGTTCGTGCCCCGGTCCGGGAAGATCCCACGTGCCGCGGAGCGGCTGGGCCCGTGAGCCATGGCCGCTGAGCCTGCGCGTCCAGAGCCTGTGCTCTGCAACGGGAGAGGCCGCAACAGTGAGAGGCCCGCGTACCAAAAAAAACAAAGAGTAGGTTTTGTCCAAATTTTAATTCATCAGTAAAAGAGAGTCACCTATATTAAAGCCCTCATAAAGTTTCACATATTATGGGGCCTGTCTCAATTTTTATTTTAATAAAGATTTTTGGAGAACAACCCATTAGCCTTTGGAATAGCCTTTGGTCAGTGCTAGTTTAGGAAGCTCATGGAGGTCACCTGACCAAACTGGTTTTTAAAAAAGTACGTGGGGGCAGACCTTTAATACAGATTTAGTAATTATTCCTGGGAGCATTGTTTGTGATTGCAAATGAGACCTTTTAAAGATTTCTTTTTAAGTGGTATCTCATGGAGATTGTGGATAAGATCATTTTTTCACTGATAGATCGTACGGGGACCTAAAATGCTCTATCTCAAACAAGATAGATGGAAATGAAGTTAATGTTCTTGGAAAAACTGAAGACAAAGACCCTGATGGGAAGATGCCTAAAAAAACTTTGAATAGAATTGTTTCATGAAATGTGAGCGAATAAAACAAAACAGTAGAGTCAAATTAACATTTTATTCATTATGGTTTACATATATATGTGTAACTAAAATAATATTATAAACAGACTTATATTACATTATGGTAGACATTTGGTTACATCATCTATATATTCAAGTTGGTCAGAAATTGTCTGCGGGGAATCTTCTCATTTGGAAATATAGGCACTGGTAATACACTAAGTGGTTTTTCCCAAGCACTGAGCCACAACCCAAGACGAGGAAGAAGCAGGTTTGTGTGCTGGACCCGCAGTAATGATGAAGATTACACACTGGCTCCTGTGTTGACAGCTCCTTACGTTTCCCAAACACTGCTGCTCTTGGCCCTCCCCGCCTCTTGTGTGGGAGAGTCTGTGGCTGTCCTGAAGGTCCACCTGAGGACCCAATGTCCCCACGTCAGCGACTTGGGTGCGGGTCGAGATGTGACGAGATTGCTTTTCCCGTCTCCCTCAGGCGGCACTAGTTGGAGGTACCACCATGATCATCGGCCATGTCCTGCCTGACAAGGAGACCTCCCTTGTGGATGCCTACGAGAAGTGCCGGGGTCTGGCTGACCCCAAGGTCTGCTGTGACTACGCCCTCCATGTGGGGATCCCCTGGTGGGCACCCAAGGTAACGGCACTGGGTGGAACCCCTAACTGTGGATCCTGGTCTAAAGGGCCTGACTCCCTTCTGAGACAGTGCCTAAAAGCCTGGCTCTACTTCTGCCCTCAGGTACAAGCCTTGAGCGCGGGGCTTACACAGTCTCTTCCATTATATCCGAACTGGTGCTTATGAAAGGCCTTGGAACCCCCCCAACCTCACACATGAAGATCCCCCTCCTGGTACCGGGTAAAAGGTGCAGACCACACTGAATGTTAGCCATCCTTTATCTCAGATGGAAGTCTTGTCCACTTCGGACACCCTCCTGGATGGGCGACCCCTACCCTGAGCCTCTCTCCCTTCCCTCCTCCAGTGGCCTGGAATAGAGAGGGTCTGCTCAGATTCCCAGCGACATTGAGGCCAAGTCAGTTATCCCTAAGTCCCCAAAGGTTGTGGGGATTTTCATGCATCTGGAATTTTTAATTCTTTTTTATAATAACCAAATTTGTTTTTCTAATTACAGATTTTAAAAATAGAAAAGAAAGGAAGCACATAATTCAGTCACCCCAACACACTCACTATTGTTATTTTAGCTTATTTCCTTCTGGTCTTTTTTCATACCTGCTTTTTACATAGTAACTCTTTCGCTTAAGTGTGAGCATTTTCCATCTGGCTGCATGGTCTTCGTGACCATCAATGCCATGGCCACCTAATGTTCTGTCAAGTAGATGAGTCCCAGTTTATTTTCTTATTGTTGGACCAATGTTTCTTCCAGTGTTGCCTAGTATAAATAATGTTGGGATGAATCTCCTCATTCACATAGCTTTGCTTCATGTTTGGCTTTGTCCCTAGGTTAGATTTTTCCCCAGGTCTCTGGATTTTTAGCATTAGTACGCCTTCTCTGTAACAGCCCTCTGTTATGGGGACAGAGGGGACTGGCCACAGGCGTAAAAGTCATTAGTGCATTTACCATTAAGGATGATTTGGAGGCAGAAACACAGGACAAGCTTATGTGATAGGAGAAACATGCCCAGATCTCGTTTCTATATTTGTGTCACGCTGGACAGTTTTCAAAACACTTCCGCATCCATTTGCTCACGTGACCTCACAGCAGCGTGTGGAGTGGGAGGAGAGTGAGATACGGCAAGGTTGCGGGTGGTCATGTGGCGACAGAGCCACCTCTCCTCCGCGCTGGGCCAGCGTCTGCCGGTCAGCCTCTTGG
>NW_021146735.1:0-25000 GCF_002837175.3 Physeter macrocephalus
TTTCTTTCTGTGAAGTCTCCTATTCCACGTAAAAATATTAACGTCAAGTACAATTTGTATGTTTTTTCTTCCGTTAATCTGTCTTTTGTCAGTTTAATCCACAGGTTCCAATTGCAGAACCTAAGAGGGTCGAGGAGAAGTCTTTCCTCCCCTAGAGTTGCCAAGCAACTGGTCGTGCTGCCCAGTCCCTGCCTCAGTATGTCTTCCTGCCCTGCTTTGGAGGGATGCAGACCCAGCTGTTTGTTCTACATTGTAGAATGTAGGCAGATGGCTGAGAACAGGGGTTTGCTGTTTTGTGAAAGCAGCGTACTGCCCTTTTTGCCTCTAGTGAACCTGCATTGTTCATATCAGGACTGCAAAACCTCATTAAACCTGGGCTACTTTGGGTCCAGGGCCTTTAGGGGATGACCTTTAGACTTCTGGGCTCTGAGTGAATATGAGTTATAACGTGAATTATAAACCAGGCAGCTTTTCTGAGAATCCTGACTCCTAAGGTCATCTGATTGTGAGTTGAGGAACCCTTTGGACACTCATGAATGCCTCTAGGCCTGTTCCGGCTAGGTGTGCACATTTGGGATGGTATGGGAGCAGAAGTAGCCTTTGGGAAAAGGCAGGTGGCCATGGATTTGGTCATTCATTTCAATCTGTGACTTCAAAGTTGCAACCTCCAAGCTCCAAAGATGTCCTGTCATTCTGAATGTGATGGTGACTATGATCTTATATCTTTGGGGAGCTGCTCATGCCCCCATGTTTGTCTGTGTGCTTGGGGATGTGTATTGGCAAGATGCACAGCCAGGTCAGAGGGCAGCATGGGTCCTGGGGTTACCCTGGACACACAGCCCTCGCTGCTTAGCTGAGGCCACCTTTGGTGCGTGTGTAGGACTCTCTCTGGTTCCATGGATATCAGGAGACTTACTCTGGATCCCTGTCACGGATCTTGGAGCTGAAGTCATTCTCAAACCAGGTCCCAGATTCTGTTTATAAGGAGAAGCACAGTGTAAAGATTATTGGGAACTAGAGGGCATGGGTTCGAGTCCCATCCCTGCCATCAAATGGCAGTGAGACCGTGTGTGAGTCACATACCTCCCCAAGTGTCAGCATCTCCACATGCACACCGAGGAATTCCCCAGCCTGCTTCCAGCTTTTCTCGACTCCTCCCCATTTGTGTGTAGGAATGGGAGGCCCCTCTCGTGGGGAGGTCTGCCTGCCAATTTTGATCTGTCTCTTGTCTGGGTCCTGTGAGGGGGAAGGAGGAAGAATCCAGGCTGCATGGTGAATGAGAGCTGAAAAACACGGGGAATGCCTTTCTCCACGAAGCCAGTGCTTGCGTGACAAGATAAAAATATCTCCCACAATCTGTAACAACGATCCTTTTGAAATCTCCAAGTAGTTTCTTCAGATTGAAAAATACTATTAGAAGTATGCAAACAAGCCCTGAAGTTTTTGAGAATGATGGTTGGCGCTTGAAAATTTCTACTAAAAGTTAAATTCTTTCTTCATTTCACAGATATTTAAATGCCTGTTAGGTGCCACACACTGGAATAGATACAGCAGTGAACAGAACAGACAAAATCCTTGCCTTCTTGGGGCTGACGTGCTAGTGGGGAGATGGACAGTGAACCCAGGAAATAATATATATCATTTGCAATTAGTAGTAAGTGCTGTGGAGAAGGACATACACTTTTTTTTTAATTGGCCACGCCATGCGGCTTGTAGGATCTTAGTTCCTCAGCCAGGGATTGAACCCGTGCCCCCTGCAGTGGAAGCGTGGAGTCCTAACCACTGGACTGCCGGGGAAGTCCCGAGAAGGACATATACTTTTAAAGGGCCAATTGATAGCGATCACTTTATTTTTGCCATGTACAAAGCCTGTCATTTTGAGCGGCGTGGTCGAGGGGGATGCCTTAAGTCAAAAGGTCACAGAATGTGTGGTGTTCAAATCGTGCTACTCAGTGTGCGGTCCACGGGCCAGCAGCCCTGGCATCCTCTGAGCACTGACGAGAAATGCAGACCCTCATCCCCACCCCAGACCTGCGGGGTCGGAACCTGCTCCTGACAGGGCCTGCAGGTGGTCCGATGGCGGGTTCACGTTTGAGAAGCACTGGCTGAGAGAAGTCTGTGGCTTTGGGCATCAGAAGCCCGGGAGTGTCTGCTCAGAGCATGTCCGCTAATGATCTGGCGACCTTGGGCGGGCGCTTTACTGCCCGTCGGCCTCAGTTTCCTCCTGAGTGAAATGAAGAGATTAGAATGATGCTGACATTCTCTGCTCTGGCCAAGTTCCTCTCTTTTTCTGAGTGTGTGCCCCTCCTACCATCACGTTCCTTATCCATCAGACCAAACTCTCTGGGGTTGTATAGGACGGGAAGGTACCTGGGGAGCTGATACTCTGTGCGCTGTGGAATTTCTTTCTCTCTCTCTCTCTCTCTCTCTCTCTTTTTTTTTTTTTGGCCACACTGTGCGGCAAGTGGGATCTTGGTTCCCTGACCAGGGATCAAACCCACGCCCCCTGCATTGGGAGCGCAAAGTCTTAACTACTGGACTGTCAGGGAAGTCCTGCTGTGGAATTTCTAGGATGTGCTCTGTCCTCTTAACATTTAGTGTTACAGGTGCCCACGCTCTATCCCATGACAGGGGACACTTCTGCCTTCTGTGTGTGCATATAACGTTGCTCCCCCGCCTTCAGCAGGGCGTATGCTTTGAGCAGAGCCACAGGTGTGGTGGCTGATCTGTAGACCAACTTCCTATTATCTTTGGCCAGGCCCCTTATGGGCCCAGTGGTTCCAGATGCAGAAAGGGGGTTGCCTTTGAGGATACGTGGAAATGTCGCTTCTGATGATATGCTGACGGATGCACGCTAGCATATCGGGTGTCATGGACTCAGCCTGCCCTCCTGAGGCAGAACACACAGCTCTGTGGCCTGGGCATGGAGCCTGGAATCTTGACGATCTAATTTTGGCCTGGCTATTACATGCAAACCTCATTTTATTGAGCTTCGAAGATATTGTGTTTTTTACAAATTGAAGGTTTGCGCAACCCTGCAACGAGCAAGTGTGTTGGAGCCATTTTTCCAACATCATTTGCTCACTTCATGTGTCTGTGTCACATTTTGGTATTTCTCACAGTATTTCAAAATTTTTCATTATTATTATATTTATTATGGTGATCAGTGATCTCTAATGGTACTATTGTGAAAAGATTACAACTCACTCAAGGCTCCAGTGAAGGTTAGCATTTTTTTTTTAGCAATAATTAAGGTATGTAAATTTTGTTTTAGACATAATGCTATTGCACACCAAATAGACTACAGTATAGTGTAGACGTGACTTTTTCTGCACTGGCAAACCAAAAAATTCCCGTGACTCGCTTTATTGTGATATTCGCTTTATTGCAGTGGTCTGGAACCGAACTCAAAATATCTCTGAGGTGAGCCTGTATTAACTTCTGAGAAGCCTGGGGCAAATCACTTTTCAGGTGCCCGGCTATCAGGCTGCTTATTGATAAGATGGGGTTATAATCATTTCTACTTCACAGGCAGGGTATCGAGACTTTTTATATAAATGCTTTGGAGAGCTGTTTTATGATTTTTTTTTTTTTTTTTGGCTGCGTTGGGTCTTGGTTGCTGCACGCGGGCTTTCTCTAGTTGTGGCGAGTGGGGGCTGCTCTTTGTGGCAGCGCGTGGGTTTCTCGTTGCTGTGGCTTCTCTTGTCGTGGAGCACAGGCTCTAGGTGCGCGAGCTTCAGTAGTTGTGGTGCATGGGCTTAGTTGCTCCATGGCATGTGGGATCTTCCTGGACCAGGGATCGAACCCATGTCCCCTGCGTGGGCAGGCGGATTCTTAACCACTTCACCACCAGGGAAGTCCCAAGAGCTGTTTTTAAATGTGTGATTTCCATGCTTATGTCACTACATACTAGCATACTCTTTTTTTTTTTTTTTTTAATGAGTGTGAAATCCTCTCCCTACTCCTGTTGGTTTAATGACTACAGCATTGATGAGCAGACAGTGGCAAATGCCTATTAATGTTACTCACGGACCACTGTGGGTTGAGGAATGAACTAGGCATTGACCTTTCTTGGCTGTTTCTGAATTAGTCACCGACTCCCCGTTAATTGTGTATGTCTGCAATGTGACCTAAATTACGTTAGGGTTGATCTCTTTCAGAAGACGTTTTGGATTTCTCCTTACGATAAAGTTAAGGCAAGCTGGTGTATGGCTTGTAAGCAAACAAACCTTTTCAACGAAGCACTTGCCCAACTAGGGAGTTATTATTGAACGTCGGTTTCTGGATGTGGTCAAATTCTCAGATTTCTCAGGTGTTTCCTGGCCTGCCGAGGACTCTAGGAGAAAACCGTCTTCATTTGTCACTGCTGTTTTCCATTGGTGGGGCCACCCGATAGCTGCGATGGAGCTGCGTCTTACCTTACCACCTTGGAGGTCCAGATGAGCCCAGGGCTTGCTGGGATCGGGTATTTACAGATCTTTGCCGTTGTGCCGTGAGACAGACTTCTGGGCTCACTTGACCGGCTGCTTAATCATCTGCTGTCCATGCTGCATAAAGCAGATGGGTTCAGGGACGGTGTTTCATTAGCTGTGTAATTTTAGGCAACCCACAGAGTAAAGCAAGTGAGCAAACACCACGTTAACAACCAGCACCAAAACTCCCTTGGTCATGCTGTGATCAAGTTCAGGCTGCAGAGATAAGATGCAACCATCACAGCTTAGCCGGGCAGAAACCATGCAGGGAGCTGAGTCACAGATCGTGCATCTTTTCCAGCCCTTGGCTGTGCCCCATTGATAGAACTGTTTCTTTGCCGGGGGTGGAGATCATTCTAGACCTCTAGGGTGCATGGAGGCCTGTCGAGGAACAAAACGCTTCATGACAAGGTCATGTCTGGTTTGGAAGCTGCTGGGCTGAGTGGGGATTAGATCCAGGAGCTCTAGAAGGTTCGTTGAGATTAGGAAGTGGTAACAACTGGTCTTGTGGGCCATGGTTGCTGTGCGAGGGGGTTTGGTCTGGTAATATCATCAGGTGTCATCTTACGGAAAGTTCATACCAAGAAGAGTTTCTCTCCCCAAGCAATGTGAAGCCACTCCTCAGAGATTTTCCCCAGACCTGGGGCTCTGATTAAGGTTAAGGTTTTGGGGCGGCAGGAGGAGGTGGGGAGACACATTGGTGGCTGGTCCAGGTTTTCATGGACACTCTGTCTCCTCACACAGAGTTGTGGCTCTTTGCCCTGCTCGGGCCCTCTCTAATGCCCTTGAGAAGAGCCCCAGTCTACATACACTGGAGCAGATTGAAGGGCAGAGTCCATTGGGAATTATTGCCGGGATAGATCCAGAAGAAATGCTATCATTTTGTCCTCTCAGTTTATCAAGAGGTTGGTAAAAAGATTGCTCACTTCTGTCACAAAGTGAGATGGATGCGTAGGAATCAACACATTCAGCATTTGGACAACCCCATGGCATTGTAGCCGTCCTGCAAACACATGGGTTGGATTCTTGACACGTGGTTTTGGAAGTGGGCTAGCATAATACCTCAGATTCCAGTCTTGCACGGGTTGACTGTTCCCCAAATGCACGTGAGCTGATTAGCAATGCACGTGATCCCTTGGCTTGTATAGTCCCTGGCTGAGTGACCCAGTTAGAGGCCTGGCCCAGGGACGGAATGGGCAAGGCTAGCTGGGCACTGTCAGGAAACCCTCCCAGCTAGGGCTGGGGCCTCCTGCCATCCTAGTCGTGGGTACCAACAAGAAGGGGGAGAGCCCCTGCTGTTGGTTTGGCCCTGGGTCATTTCCTTTCCGGCTATGTGGATAAATATAAAGAAGTAAAAAATCCGGTGGGCTTAATATTAGAGCTTGTTTCATGGTGTCACATATGGCTTTTGGAAGGAGCCATTGTGCATGGTCTTCTGGTTTTTCACCCAATTGTTAACGAAACTTGAAACATATAGCAGCTCTTTTATGTGCTAATATGTCCAGTGAGGCAAGAATCATTATTGCACCCTAATCATTGACCAGGCAGGGCTTCAGAGTGGTCGAGACCTAGTGAAAATCACAGGCTTGTAACTCACTAGGCAGGGACAGAACCCCAGCCCCAGACTCCGTCTGTCCTCCTATTGTCTCTCAGATGGTGAAGTGGCTCCATCTATAAAATGTGTTGTTGCTATGAATTACTGTTGTTGGTAAGGAGAATTGGAAACATTCTCATTTCTAGATTACCTTTCAAATATTCAAATTCATGCACCAGTAGCATATGGCTAGAACTTTTATTTTTTCACTCAGATGTCTTCCAGTGTGCTTCATTGAATTCCAAATCCACATCAGGTTTGAATTTTGAAAATGCCAACTGTATACTAACTGAATGTGAGAAATGAAGAAAACTTTCATAAATTAAAAAAAATGGTGATTTATTATTCTACATTCAAATAAACCAGCTGTATGGATTTTGTTTCCCATTTTGGTTTATTTGCATCTTGATAATATGGAAGGAACAATGTTGCCTGTGTATTCTTAGCTAATTTTCTACAAGAGAGTTCTATAATAGCATATATCAAAGGAAAAGGGACTACGGTGGTCTTGCCCATTACCTCTATAGGACAGGAGCATGGACTACTTCACTTTGGGTGGATGGAGAAGCCTTTGTTGTCCTCAGATGGCTGTGCCTTCTCAGCCTCTCCAAAATTTTGGTCCAGTAATTACCTGACTCTGATTTCTTCCCATTTGGAGGAGTTTCATTTGTAGGTGCCATTTATGCTTTTGTTACTTACCAGGTAGGAGATTCTCAAGCACTTTAAAACTAATTAAGGAGGGCTTTTATCTGCCAGATTTTCTTCAGTGCAGAGAACATTAGTCCAAATGTTTGTGTTTCACACGGCCTTAATCAGAGGCACTATCATTGGAAAGAACGTTGGCTTGGAAGTCGGAAAACCACCTCACAGAGAGAGCCCAGGTCTGGGGCTTGAAGAGATTTATAAGCTTTGCGATGCCCTCTTGTGGAAACAGCCCCCCTTCCCCCACTGTCAAACATATTAAAATGCGCCACGGACCACATGCAAGAGAACTTATACATTGTACATCTTCAAATCTAAGTTATCATTCATTGTAAAGTAAAACATTATATCCCACTAAGAGACATGCTGCCTAATATAATTAGATGCACTCATTTCAGAGAGTTCAAATGTAGAAAAATGTGCTTTTTAGAATTGATGAAATACAGTTTAGTTATACGTTGAGTTGCAGTCAGGTCGTTGAGATAATGCTAAATTTTGTGGATTTTATTATAATTTATTTCTAATATAAAAGCTAAGACACCCATGTAACCATTATCCAGCTTTGGCAGATCTCAACATTTTGCAATTTTTACTTCAAATGCGTTTTTTTAAAAAATTGAAGATAGGATTACAGACTTCTGTGTATCCCTTCCCCAATCCCAGGACTAATCTCTCCCTTGTGCCCCCATGTAACTGCCATCTTGAATTTGGTGCTTATCATTCCCATGCATGTTTGTCAACTTTTACTATATATGTTTGTATCCATACATATATTTAGTTTCTTTAAAACACTACTAGTTGTCCACCAGTATCCATCCCTTCCTTCTTCCTTTTAATACTAACACCCCAGAGCTTTAGCTAGCTGAACACCATCTGCCAGCGATGACTAAGTGACTAAGTTCTGGCTGATGGATGAACATGGAAAGGATGGATACAACATCTGGACTTTGCCTTTAAGACGAAGGCGCAAGCCTTTCAGTTTCTCTTTCCTCTTTGCTTCTAATTAGGACAGGGGCAAGGTGGTAGTGAGCTACTTAAGCCCATACAAATGTGGGAAACACACAAGAAGATAGCAGAGTGACAAGATGGAAAAATTCTGGGTTCCTGCCTTCAGGGTATCAGTTGCTCCAGCACATCTCACTCACCCCCTGCCCTGCCACCGGGCTGTGCACCATCTCAGGCTGTTTCGTGAGAAGTAAAAAACAACCATATTTTAATTTAAGTCAGTGTTACTTGATCACTATTAAAACAGACCCCCAAATGTTCTTTTTTTTTTGGCTGCGTTGTGTCTTAGGTTGCGGCACACGGGATCTTTCGTTGCGGTGCACAGGCTCTTCGTTGCGGCGTGTGGGCTTCTCTCTAGTTGTGGCGCACAGGCACAGGCTCTAGGGCGCATGGGCTCTGTAGTTTGCGGCACGCGGGCTCTTTCATTGAGGCGAGCAAGCTCAGTAGTTGTGGCGCGCGGGCTTAGTTGCCCTGGCATGTGGGATCTTAGTTCCCCGACCAGGGATCAAACCCGCGTCCCCTGCATTGGAAGGCGGATTCTTTACCCCTGGACCACCAGGGAAGTCCCTGACCCCAAAATGTTCCAATAGGAGTGGTTTACATTTTGATTATGTACATTACTAGTGACTTACTGTATTAAAAACTTTCACTTTTCTTAAGCAGAGAGGATTAGGGTAAAACACTTTTATGTAATTCATTGCATCCTCAGATTAAAAAAGGAGAAGAATACATTTTACAGCTGCCCCAGTGACTAGGTATTAGTGTCCAGTCCTTCAGTGGACATGACCCCATCGAGGGCATGTGAACTGAGCTCCTTATCATTCATATAAAGGTAGAGGAAGTTCATACACACTTAGGACAGCTAGCTGCTCTGTCCCCAACAGAGCAAATGTCACAATGGTAATTTGAGAATGAAAAGGAAAAGTTTCCATTCCCAGGAGAATTTTATTCCCAAATCCTGACTCAGTACCCAAGTGAGCATCTTAAGATTGAGACCTTCCTGGTCAGTTTCTCTTCTCCAAGAGCTGGGCCCAGGGACTCCTCACTGCTGCACGACCAACAGCAGAGCAGCTGCTCCAGGAAAAAGGCGACCCGCGCTTGCTGGTCCGCATTCTTGCAGCTCCAGCCGGGGTACCAGGCTGGTTGGAATGCTTGCTCTCTGCAGAGTGGTTCAGCGGCTCAGGAGCTCTGCCCAGAGGGACAGTGTGTCAGAGCCACAGGTGGATAACAGGGGAGTCCAGGGACCACCTCTAATTCTTTCCTGTCCCTCTTTGCAGCCCTGATGCTGTCTGCTCACACTAGCTTGTGCCTGATCTCTTGGGTCAACTTGGCTTCTTGGCCTTAAAGGCCAGTCTGGTTTTTGGTTTCCCTCTCAAAGGGCACTTGGAACGGAGGAGGCAAGGCACCCGGCCCCTCCTTTTGGATGGGGCTGAGGCCATCCGTTCCAGCCATACTGACGTACCTTGACCTTGGGCCTTTTCCCCCACTTGCATTAAGAACTGGGTTGTCACAAATGAACTTATCTACCCAAGACTCACAGGCATAGAGAACAGACTCGTGGTTGCCAAAGGTGGGGGTGGGGGAGAGATGGAATGGGAGTTTGGGAAGCAGGTGCAAACTATTATATATAGGGTGGGTAAGCAGCAAGGTCCTACTGTATAGCACAGGGAACTATATTCAGTATCCTGGGATAAACCACAATGGAAAAGAATATGAAAAAGAATATATATATATGTGTATAACTGAAACACTTTGCTGTACAGCAGAAATTAACACAACATCAACTATACTTGAATAAAATAATTTTTTAAAAAAGGCAGCATAAAAAAAAAAGATTGGGTCTGTCAGGTGAGTGGTTCTCAGACTTCTGCAGTCTATGCGTTGCTTTGATGCAAAAGATAGTGGGTTCCTCTTACGCCGTCTGTGCCTACTGCTTCAAAACGCACAACAGAGCCTCCTGGCCTGAGTGAGTACAAGGTGAGCACTGCTCTAGCTGACACACCCACAAGCTAAGCTGAACTCAGTACCGCCTGTAAATTAAATTCATGGTGGGAAAAAACAAAGTCAAGCAATACCGAATTCCTTCCCTCCTGTAGAGGCTGGAAACTCAACAGTGCAGAGTGTCCTGTGCAAGGAGAAGAAAACGAGGCCCAGGTAGCAGGCAGTGTGTGCATTCTGGTCTGGTTGAACCGCGAGTGTCCTTGGATGGGGTTTTGAATTCTAAAAAAATGAAAATGAGAAGTGAAAATTCCCTTAAAACACCAGTGCTCTTATCAATTTGCCTAATAACCAGTTCACCAGAAATTCAATTCTGTGTGGAGTGTTTTTCGCGTTTGTTGCCACTATCTCAAAAAAAAATATTTAATTTAAAAATTAAAAAGAAACGTAAACTAAAATTTAAAAACAAGCTGGGTGTACCCTTCATTTACAAACCTTATAACGCCAAAGAGATGGCAAAAACAAACTACCTAACTAACAAAAAAACCAAAGGACGTTCCTATGTAAAAACACTCAAAAAGGTTTCAAATTATAGGCAAATTGCTCATCAGGTGACTGGCTTTAGGCTAATTGATCTAGAGTCAAGGGCATCCAAAAGTCGACACTTCTGTGCTCAGGGACACTTTCTCTGGCCTGTATTCATCTTCTTTCAGACAAAATTCTAATCAACTCTCTTATTTGGTTTCCCAGCCCCTGGCATATTAGATGTGAATCAAAACAGGGAGGGAACAGCCAGAACCAGGCCACTTGGTGTGTTCAGAAGGCCATCTGATACCCTGACAGCCAGGGAGGGGCCAGCGGAGGCCAGAGAAAATTAAAATGCAAATACAGGGATGAGAACATTGCACTAGCGAGGGGCCTTGTCCTGTGTGCTGCCCGGTCTGCCCTCCTGCCTCAAGATTCTCTGGCTTCTGAGGGCACCTCTGTATTATAATGCGCATAATGCCAGCCAAATCATGAAAAATATTTATAACAGGCTAAATCTTATGTTATCCACTTTGCCCAATTCATTGTTTTCTCATACAATCCATCTTAGAAAGGTTTTCGTCAAAAGGGACCAAATCATTGACCCTTGAATGGGGACACCCATTGGAAGACACCAGTTTCCCCTGCCCTCTGGGAGAAGCCTCCCCAGAACGCTGCTAAGGATGCATCTAACGCTAAGGACGCTGCTAACGCTGCATCTAACGCTAAGGACGCTGCTAACGCTGCTAAGGCATCCTCCCTAAGGATTCCTTCTGCTGCTTCATCAGCTCCCCCAGGCCAAACTAGAACAAATCCAATGGCCTGGAAGATTTCACTCCGAGAAGTCCTCTTTCACCAAAATGATGTAGCATGACCAAATCCAGTTCATTCTTTTTTTTTTTTTTTTTTTTTTTAGCAGTTAAACTTTTATTTTACTTGAAAAAAATTTTATTTACCCTTTTCTTTTTCTTTTCTACAAAAGGCAGATAATGATTGTTGATCTGCAGTTGTCGTGTTGTGCGCTTCCCGAAAGGGGGCAAAGTTGGGAGCTGGGGCGGCAGCTCGGAGGATGCCTTCGGTGGCAGGACTAAGGGGACAGGCGCCCCCGCGGCCCCCTCTCCCGTCCTAGCTCATGTCGATGGTGTTGAAGACCCACTCCGTGAACTTCTTCAGCTTGTCGGAGGCATCCTGGACTCCTCCTGCAGCCTCAGGTTGTCCTCTCGAAAGCGCCCAGTTCATTCTTGATATTCAGGGTGATGTGGGTAGGAGGTCGCGAATAGCCCAAATCACAATGAAATCTGCTTTGGATTATTTGGTGGCTACTGGTCCAGAATGGCTTCCTTCCTTAAGGAGATGTATGAGGATTTTCCAGAGAAACAGAACCAACAGTGCCTGTGTATGTCTCTGTGTATATCTATATCTATAGCTATACCTATAGCTATATATCTTTCTATTAAGGAATTGGTTCATGCAATTATGGAGGCTGAGAAGTCCCATGATCTGCTGTCTCTGAGCTGGAGACCCAGGAGAGCTGGTGGGGCAGTTCCAGTCCAAGTCCAAGGGGCTGGGGACCAGGAAAGTTGGTCTAAATTCCAGTCTAAGTGCAGGAGAAAACCAAAGTCCCGGTTCAGAAATAGGCAGAAAGAGTGAATTCTCCCTCACCTGCCATTTGTTCAGTTCGGGCCTCCAATGGATTGGATAAGTCCCTCCCACGTTGGGGAGGGCAATCTGCTTCACTCAATCCACAGATTCAAGTCCCATCCAGAAGTACCCTCACAGACACACCCAGAATCATGTTTAGCCAAGTACTGGGGTACCCTGTGGCCCAGTCAAGTTGACACGTAAAATTAACCATCACAGGATGCTAACCAATTTATTGCTGCTTCCTGCTGATCCCAATCCCCCTTTTACCTCCAAAGCCCAAGGAGCCTCTGATCATCTTTCCCCTCCAGGGCCCCCTCTGAGGAGTGGCCAGGATTTAGGGTGGGACACACGGGAAGGAAGAAGGTTCAGGACATGGGGGCAGGCTGAGAGGATGTGCTCTGGGGGCAGGGGCTGACCTCAGCCTGAAGGCCGACCCATCTCCTTCCACCCTTGGAAGAATATAGGTGGGCGAGGGCTGAGAGGAGCATTGCCTAACTTTAACCACCAGCCATAATTGATGCCCACACCGATTTATCTGATACTTCGTATCTGTCCTTTAATGAGTATTGTTGCTACAGTTATTTTAAGTCCTTTACAAGCCAGTGCATTTGTGAGCACACCTAGAGGCAGTGTGGCTCTTGGAAAGAGCATGAGATCAGTTAACAGAAGGCAGAGTTGTACCTCTGAATGTGTGACTCCAGGCCGTTCACGGACTTTGGAATCTCAGTGCTCTCCCATAGGAGGTGAGATTGCTGATAATTGCCACACTAATTCATAGTGTAATCTTGTCATAGTCAGATGAGATGACCTATATGAAAACACTTCATAATACTCAACAAATATGGAAGGGTGAAGTAAAGGTAAGAAATGACTGTTTTTTACTGCTGTGACTCTGCTCCTTAAGTTTGTAAGTACTGGTCAGGATTCGTTAAAGAGTCATCACTACCTGTCCTGCTGGTACTCGAAGACTAGACTTTATACTGGACTCCTCTTGAGATGGCTTTAAAAAAGTGACATAGTTCTTTGACCAGTAAAGTGTGTATACCTATTTTCTGTTTTGCCTTATCTTACGGATGCGTTGATCATTAGTATCATAGTATGTAGTCAAGAATGTTTCCGTTTAGGAATATAATAGTCAAACTTTGCTGATCTTTTGTAGGATGATTTTGCCATAGCTCTTGCAAATAAAGTAGTGGTTTCTTTAAAACATGCCAGTTCAGAGTCACGGATCTGCATTTTTAAAGCCTGCAATTGATTGTTCAGTGTGAAAACTGTATTCCAGTGAAGCACATCAGCATGTAAATCTAAAATGTGGCCATTTTCATCTAGATTGAATATTATTAAGTAGCCCAAGGGATAGGCTGTAATTAAGATTTCGAAGAGCGTACTTTTGTTGACTGTGATGAGTAACCCCAGTATTGAAAGTGGCATGTACCAGTTTGAAGAATGGGAAGATGGCCCAGCAAGACAGTATCTGCATGTTTTGGCTTTTAGGTGTGATGAAAGAATTTGATTTTTCTTCACCGATCCAAACATTTGATAAGGGCAGCGATTTGAACTTGATGCAAATACGAGAATGTTCAGATTCAAGGAAAATCACATTTCTTTCTGAACGATGGCAGATTTCCATCTTGTTAGTCCCTCACTCATTCTAATACCTTCTTCCATGGGTTTAGGAACAAAGGCCAACTGGGGACAGATCAAGCCCTTGTTGGGGTTTATGCTTTTGCCTGATTAAAGCTATTGGATTTACAGCCTGCTAATGCAGCTCTAGTTAGAAGGGAGAACACCTCTTAGCTTGGATCCACTTCGGAAAGTTTGCAGAACCTCCCCCTACCTTTCACGGAACTGAGACGGCACATTTCTGATAGCATCTTCGTTGTGGTACAATTCCATGATAACTGTTCTTAGGTGAGATGAGATGCTCACCTTTTTTTTGTCCTCCGCACACCGTTTTAAAAGAAAGAAACAAAGTTCTCCATTTCTCTCAGGAGAAGTTAGTGAAAGGATCCATGCCTATTTGCACCACCTTCAGCAGATACCCAGCAGGCTAGGTTGGCACACAGCTCATTTCAGCCATCCGTATTTTCAGGTGTACCATATGTATTTAGTACATCATTTGATAATGCTAAAAAAATATTAAAGCAGTGTGAGACTAAAGGAGAAAGAAGATGAATGTTAGCATTCCCCCGGGGTTCATGGGTGAAGGAATTAACACAGCGTGGCACTCTACCCTAGCTGTGTTTGTTTCCATGGCAACAGCTACGTACATGTTTCAGACTATCTACAGTGACACAGTTGCAGAAATAGTAGCTTGCAGGTTTCTGATATCGCATCAGTGGACAGGCAGCACGTACTATATTAAGTAAGTGTAAAAGAATTTAAAATACAGCTCTGATTCAGATGTATATTAGCTCAGCTAAGCGATGTATTGGGGATTTCGGCATTCCCCTTCCTCATGACAGCAAAATCTGGGCAAAGTTGAAAGTTGCAAGATTCCAGTCAAACAATTATCCTTGCTTGGGTAAATATCATCAAAGGAAATAAATGTGAGTGAGTTACGAAGGTAAGAAATGGCTTTTGTAGATGACATATTTAAGAAGGATATTGTCAGTGAAGCAAATTTTTTGGAGGGCGGGTAGTGATGGGTAAGGAATGTAAGCTTTGGTTGAAAATAGCTGAGCCTTAAAGCAAATCAGTGTGCACCAGAATCTTTAACTGCTGCTGAGTTTATGGCAACTAAGGTATTTGAATGTATCATTCTAAAATTGCTTTTATATAAAAATGATCAGGTGAGGAGCAGAGAGGTTGATTGGGTATGCAGTTAAAGAGAAATTGGGGCTCCATTGTCTTTCTGAATGCTTATGTAAATATCTCCCTTCTCACCAGGATGACCCTGGTTTGTCTTTCACATTCGCTGCTACTTTTTGGTACCATTTACTGTCCTGTGTGTTTATGTTATGCTGCCACATTGTAGCCTGATAAGACTTGAGCCTTGGTTAGAGAGCACCCAAGTAAAGATGATAGACTTTGTAAGTGTGTGACTTTGCAATCAAATTGTACAGTAATTTAGGGGGAGAATTGTTCAAATGAGTAATTAGTTACAGGCTAGACCTCTGCTTGTGAGTAGTAGCCTAGGTATTAGGTTAATGGATTTTGATGTGCACATTATAATTGCGGGAGCTTTCAAGTATGTTGTAGTTCAATTTATACTGAGTTTTTCGTGTCAGAATATTTTTTATTTATGCCCATTATTCAGTGTAAGCCTGCATTTACCTTACAGTTTTATTATTTATGTATCAGGAAAGAGAATGTAAAATGGCATGGTAATTTAAGCTAATCTATTCATTTGAGGAGGATTCATTTTCTGACCATAGGTGGACTTTTACAAAAAGTGGTATGAGAAACGCAACTCTTGTATGTGTGAGACTGTTTTTTATGTGCACAGGGAACTGTCTCCCACGTCTACTGCACACTGTTCTTCACAGTAATTATTTGATTGAACGTTCAGGGAACACCTATGGGAGGAGGGGGTTCGGGAGCTTCCTGCACACCTGGGGGTGTGGGGGGGCTGGGAGGGGTTTGGGGTTGTGAGTCAGGGATGGAACCCTAGAATGTTTGACACCCTAGTGGATAGATACGATTTGCCTTCTAAATAAGGTGATCCAAAGTGAAACTGGTGGTGAAACCTCGCAGCGATGCCCATCTGTAGTCCAAGCCACCCAGAGACGGGAAGCGAAGTCTGTGTCTTCTAAGGGGAGTTTTTGTTTTTGTTTTTTTTACGGTGGCTCATACTAAAGGCAGCTCCTTTCTCAGACGGGGAGCCCCTCTGCCTATTCTCACACTCATCTCTGTAGTTTCGGGACCCCAGCCCATCTTTGGGGCCGACGGGAGGGCAGGCTTGCAGACCCCCTCCCCCATGGCCTGAGCTGCCCGGCAGGCCCTGGGTATCCTGGTGGGCAGCCTCTCTCTGTGACAGCTGCAGGAAGCCACCTGTGCTTGGTCTCCCGAGGCAGAGAAACCAAATACTATTGGTGTGAGGGGTTACTTGATGTTCTGCTATTACATTTGAGGGGCCCTAGAAGCCTTGGGTTCATTACCCTTGAGCTCTGAAACTGGAAATCAAAAAAGTGCCAATGAACTACTGTGGGTGATAGTTCAACTTTTGCCTGTTTGGGGAGTGCAGGCCCTTCCAACAGTTGACAAGTTTGTATATATTTTTTTCATCGTCCCAAAGTACTTTCCAGTGTAAAAAAAAAAATCTCCAGAAAACACCAGTCTAAGCCATGGTATGTTAACTCTTTCGTAAGAATAGAAAAACACATAAACCAAAACATAAAGCCTTAGGCGGCGCCAGTCATTCAAATGCAAAATCCTGGCAGTGCTTGTAGGAAACTCAATTGCTTCCATCTGAAGAGCCAGGAAATTGATTTGGAAAAAAAGTAAATTTGAGGGATTCCCAAATAGTGGCAGCATGAAATGAATAAGAGAAAAATGAAGGTACAGACTGATCTTATTACCAATAGTAAATGGTAATAGAATTAATTGCCAGAATAAACTTCCTGGGCATAGCTCATTTAGAGTCTCCACTGCCTACTTGTTTCTGAAGGTTCTTAGTGGTCACAGGGTAAGAGCCAATCCCCAGGCTGGTGTCCAGGGCTTTCCACCATTAGTCCCTTTCCAGCCTTCTCTGTCACTAGGTCTCTTTCTTGAGCATACCGGGGCCTGCCCTAGAGTAATAAATACTATATCCTGGCCTCGTGGGGAAGTTTCTAGGCCTTTGCTCTTGCTGCTGTCTCTGCCCAGATTCCTTTCCTTGCACTTTCCCAGCTTCAATTCCAATTCCTCCAAAAAACCTTACAGATCTCCCTCCCCCTGTCACCCTCATTGGGATGATTTTTCCATCCTTTCCATCATGCTCCCATAACAGTTGGTCTTCAAATTATAGCACTTATTTCACTATATTAAGATGAGTTGTATCTTTTCTTTTCTTTTTTCTTTTTTTTTTTTTGCGGTACGCTGGCCTCTCACTGTTGTGGCCTCTCCCGTTGCGGAGCACGGGCTCCGGATGCGCAGGCTCAGCGGCCATGGCTCACGGGCCCAGCCGCTCCGCGGCATGTGGGATCCTCCCGGACCGGGGCACGAACCCGGATCCCCTGCATCGGCAGGCGGACTCTCAACCACTGTGCCACTAGGGAAGCCCTGAGTTGTATCTTTTCTGAACTGTGATGTAAATGTATCAAAGACACAGGACCCTGATTTAGGTACTTCTGTAGCTTTTGCCATACCTAGAACAGTACTTCAAACTTGTTTTTCATTGAATTCTTAAACACTTGCAAAGGTATACATCATTGAACAATCTTCTGCTCAAAGACAGACTGTTAGATACTGAGATTCCTAAGTCTATGTCTGTCACGGAACCAAGCATCGTGACCAATTCAGCTACTTTCAGATGCTTCCAAACTTCTGGCTGTTTGGCATCACCTAAACACGGAAACCAGGTGAATGGCTGATATTTTTTTCATCTTCATGGAATCAAAGATTTTAGAGCCAGAAGGAACTTTAGGGAGCTAAAATCATATTACAGAGGAGAGAATTGTGAACTTGAACCGGTAAGTGACTTTTCCAAAGCCACATGGTTGTTTAGTGACCCAGGTGTGTGGATCCAGCCGGTAATATCTCTACGTGGTCCTGCCTCCTGAGCCTTCCTGGCTGTGGCCTTGGGTTCCACTGCAGATATAACCAGTCAATTTCCTTTCTGCCCCGTTTTGGGATTGGCTAGCCTTCTATCTGTAGACACCGTCATCCAACAATAATTCCATTAACCACTCTTTGCTCAAGGCTGATATCACTGGGATAGAATTAAAAACAAAAGTGAACTTGAGAGTTGAACTCAGGGGAACTGAGAGCAGTGCTAACAATTCATTAGCCATCGCCTTGCTGAAGCTACGGCAGCTGCTGTATTCAGTCAAGTTCAGACCCTTAAAAAGAGTGGAAAAAAGAAAGCACATAGTTTCCAGTGCCCGGGCACTGCACAGCCGGCCAGCTGGGTGTAGCACCATGGCAAAAAGATCTGTTCAGTTTCAGAAATAGGAGACCCCGTGCTTGCACACAGGGAGGGGACTGTGGCTGCAACCGGGCCTGATTTGGCATTACTTCTGCCTGCAGTTCTATCAGACACAGCTCCTATGGGAAGTCCATTAGTATCTAAAGAAAGAACCAGCCCTCCAAGTTGACATAAGGAGCAGGCCTTGTGTGTGTGTGTGTGTGTGTGTGTGTGTGTGTGTGTGTGTGTGTGTGTTTAAAGGCCTGTGTCTAAGGTCAACAGGCTTTTTAAGAGAAACTCTTGGTTTTCTATGTAAACAGTGTACTTCCTCTGGTCCAGAGTTAGCCTGTTAAGGGAATGAAGCACAATTCAGGTTTCTGAGTTGGAAGCCTGATTAATCTTTCTGCCAGTTACATATGGAAATCAATTAGTAAATGGTCCACCTGGGACTAAACTACTGCAGAGATGATAAATTATCGCCATCATATGTCTGTGTTACTGCAGACTGAGTCGTGCTCACCAGGAGCTGCTGAAAGTATCTGGATGCTCTAGCGAGGTCAGAGGAATAAAAGTTAAAAAAAAAAAATTAGCAGTAAAAAATTCACCTTGAAACGTTTCTTGGGAGGACAGTTTGGTTGATGCCAAGTTTGTACCTTAGAACTGCTCTGTCTGCAAATATTTAAAAGGAGGGTCTGGGCATAAGAAACATTTTACTGTTATATTTTCAAGGGCCAATCCAGTAACAAGTATTGATTGGTACCCAAATGTCTCAGTGAGTAGGATAGTATAATTATATATACAATAAAAATATACCCCTGTGTAATATTGCACCTTATAATTTTCAGAGCAACTTCTTGTCTGTTTTCTTATTTAAATTTCAAAGGTGGGACAAGTCAGTGTCTCTAATTCTGGATGGATGAAAAACTGAGGTTTAGGAAGTTGAGTGCCTTGCCCTTAATGACACAGATGGCTAAGGGGCAGAACTGCAGTGAGCAACCGATTCTGAATCCAGCTTCATTACCGTCAGAGCCTTGCGTGACATCAAAAACATTTTCAGTTTTTCATCATTCCATCTAGCAGCACCAGGAAATAAAGCCTTCTATTTATGTCAGTTTTCTGGAAGCAAAAGCCATACCTTGATCATGAAAAGTAGTTTTTTTCTCTAATTAGAAGGGTTGAGTATTAGTTTAACTTTTTTAGGGCATGTTTTAATTTTTTTAATTGAGGTACGATTGACATAAAATTGTATTAGTTTCAGGTGTACGACAATGATTCGATATTTGTATACGTTGCAAAATGATTACCGCAATAAGTCGAGTTGACATCCGCCACCTTACATAGTTACCAAAAATTTTTTTTTCTTGTGATGAGAACTTTTAAGATCTAGTCTCTTGGCAACTTTCAAATATGCAATACGGTCTTATTAACTATAGTCATCCTGTATCTCCACGACTTACTTTATAACTGGAAGTCTGTACCTTTTGATCCACTTTCTAACTGGAAGTCTGTACCTTTTGATCCCTGCACCCATATCTCCCAGTCCCTGGTTTAACTTTTCCTTTGGACTAAGGCACACCCCTCTCCACTTGAGTTATTTTATAAAGCTAAAACCATCATTGCCTTCAGGGGCTTTTTAGGTGTGGTAACCTTTTGCCCCTTTGCAGAATGGCCCGAGGCTACTGTGACATCCGGGTTCTTATGCCTGCTTTGAAATTTTCTTTTGTGTCTTCCTCCAGGCAAACCTTCAGCAGTTAATCCTTGAAGCAGCTGAGGTGCTCCCCTCTAGAAAAAGCAGTTCAAAAAGTACAGAAAAGCAGACTAGACTTAGAAATTATTAAATCACCTGGTTTATCAGATGTCAGTTTCTAAACATAAGCCATAGGTGCCGCTAAGTAGTCTTCATACAAGAAAGAGAAGCAACGGGCCCCTAGCATTTACGTGTCTGTGCTTGGCAGTAACCTTGTCTCACCGAGATCACCTCCAGGTTTCTCACGTATCAGCCAGACCTGGTTCCTCCATGTACCTGAATAGCCCTCATGCTTTCTCACCTCTGGGCCTTTGCTTCAGCTTTTCCCTATTCCCGCCTGTCAAAATCCTGTGCACATCTCAAGTCCCATTACTATTGTCTTGATGCTTTCCCTTACCTGCCTCCCCACACCAATCAGAAACAAATGTCTCCTTTGAAACCTTCTATCTCTTTGTTAGAGAAAATAACACAGTCTGTATTTGAGTTGCCTGTATACCTGTTTTATCTCCCATAGAGGACAGTACATTTCTCAAGGGCAGGGATTTCATCATCTTCTCTCTCTGTCCCTTCTTCTCTTCCCAATCCCTAGCCCAATACTTGGCCCTTAGTTGAAGCTTAACATGCAGTAGAGTAGGGTAATTTTATTTTTTAACAATGGACCTAATGTCTTTGGATGGGTGGATAAATTAATGATTTAAGATGTATCAGTATCACTTGGAGGGCTTGTTAAAACAGATCCCTGAGCCCCACCTCCAAATATTCAGATCTAGTAGACCTTGGGTAGGGCCAAGAATCTGCATTTCCAACAAATTCTCAGGTGATACTGATGCTGCCCTTCCAGGGACCACAGTTTGAGGACCACTGATAGAATGAATTTATTTCCTAACATTCTCACACTAAAGCTCATAGGCTCACACCATTCTTTTCATTAGAGAGCCTATTGCTGTGTCTTCCTTGATGTGTAGGTCAAGAAAATCTCTCCCATTAGAAATTATTATGCCATCTATCTTGTGTACCAACTTTTCTATTTTGTAAGATTATAGGTTAACTGTATCCTCCAAACTTGTAGCCCATTTCGTGAGCTTTAGCTTGATGGCATCTTTTTCTCCAGGAATAGAGCCAGCGTAATTTTATTTTACAACAACAGACTAGAGAGTCATTGACTTTGCAGCCTGTATACCTGGTCTACCCAGAGGATCAAGGCTGGTTCTCGTGGTGGAACGCTGGCCTTGAAGGTTTGCCGGATGTTTTTCCTTTATATAGACAAGTGTTTCAGTGGCAGCTGAAGTAAAGTAAAATGATCTCACAAATGTCTCAATGGCAGCTACAGTAAAATAAGATAATCTCGTAATAACTATGGCATGTATTTTCAAATCTCTGGGTCCTTTTATGCCCCATGAGGCAGTTTCAAGAACACGCCATCACGAAAGATCCAGTGCTTCGATAACTTTCCAAGAAATAAAGAGGTATAGTTGCAATTGACTTTTTCGCTGAAGTATGTCATGTTTTATTAGAGAGTCAGGCCAGAGATGACATCCACTGTGGTTGAGAGGGTTCTCTCTCCTCCTCTGCTCTAATCCCGCCTTCCTCCTGTTCCTCTCCACCAGCCACTAGACGCATCATCTCCTAGAAGACCAGCGTTCTCGTGATCATGGAGGCCTCTCTGTCCTTTCTGTGACTGGAGCAATGCTGACCTCGGTTTCCTGGACCCATTCTGACTCAGGTAACCAAGCTTTGCCTTCCCCAGCTGGCTTACACCTCATGGAGATTGCACTGAATAAATGAAATACCAAAGCTATATTTAAATGCAAATGCCACATTGATTGTTTCTCCAGCAATTGATATCCTCCCCCTCTTCCTCCGTGTCTTCTTAATGATCAATTTATACAGCTGATCAGACTGACAATGTGGTCAATGAATTTAGGCATTAAGATAATGAGAATGTTGAGTCACATATTTATTTAAAATTTTGGTGTGTGTCATAGACACAAAGCAACAGGAACATTGCTGGGAATTTTTATGTAGAAACTAGCCTCTGCCGTATGTAGTTTCTCTAAATCATTTTCTTTCCCATAATACTATATTTCTTTTGAATTGTATTCATCTTTCTAATGTTGGACCTTTTAATTGAGTTTAATAAGTATTATTGAGTATCTGTTATGTGTTCTCAGGGCAGATGGGGATAAAAAACTATAAGATGTATAAAAATATAAGATACATCCGCATGAAGCTCAGACCTTAGCAAAAGAGCCACGACTCACTCGTAAGAACGTGGCGGATGGTGCAGCTTCCGGCCGGAGCAGTGCATTATGGTAGCTCTCTGGTTCAGGGAATTAAGAGACTTTGAGGATTGGGACTGAAATAATCAGAGAATTCATGGAAGAGGGAGGGCTGAAGGAGGGCTTGGTCACTGTGGATCATTCAGCCGAGAGGGAAGAGGAGCAGCCTGGTCTGGCCCAGAAGACGGGAATGAGCCTGCCATGAGCCTAGCCAGTGAGGACCAGACAGGACTTGGAGGACCCTGAGCCTCTATCCCAGCCAGAGCCAGGCTCCTTCTCAGGGCCTGGGTCCCTTAAGGTTCCCCTGGGGACACCTTACCTGCTCTGTTACAGAGTCACCTTGGCTGACAGCTTCCTTCAGTGGACCCTAGTCTCTGGTGCCCCAGCCCTGGCTTGGCTGCTGCCTGGCTGGCCTTCTGCTTCCTTGAGCTTGCCCATACCTGGCCTCTGCCTCTCTACCTGATTGTTTATTCTTACATACCTGCCCCCATCCCCTCTACACTCTGCCTGGCAGGTGTGGCTTGACAGGGCCCCAGGATGAACCAGGTGCTGTGTGAGGTCAGTACCTGGTGATTCACAATGGGTGATTCTGAGCTGAGAAGTGGAATGGAAGGGTAGGAAGAAGAAGCCAGGAACATGAGTTTGTACGTTGATGCCAAGAGTATATCAAGAGTTCTGAAAACCAGAATTCAGGGAGGGCCTCAAGGCTGAAGCTGGGGCCGTAGTCAGGGATGGGAGCCCAGTGTGCTGATTCGTCTTGCAATGGCCCAGCAAACCCTGCCCACACCCAGCTCTTTTGGGTAAAGCAGTGGCGGCTTTCCTGCCCTGGGTCTTGAGGGTGCTGCTGAGGGTTGCCGGCCGAGGCTCCCGCCCATCCCGTCAGGTCTGCGTGGCCACACACCACCTGCCTTAGCGTGCTCCGGTGCTTCTGGAACTGAGGCCTGGCTGATCCAGGAGCTCAGGCCTTCCTGGAGTCAGAGCCCTGGATCACCAGCCACCAGGAAGTGGAAGAACTAGAATAACAGTATTTGTGTTCCCCTCCCACAAAAGCGACTGCCTAATCTGTTGTTGCCCTGCCTCTTCTAAGCCTGGGGTGGGTCAACTGCGGCCCCGCCAGCCAGGCATGGCCCACTGCTTGTTTGGGGTGGACGAGTTGAGATGGTTTTCACATTTTAAAATGACTGGAAAAAATTAAAAGAAGAATAGTATATTTTGCCTTGTAGAGATGATATGGAATTCAGATTTCAATGTCCCTAAATTAAGTTTTACTGGAACATAGTCATGTTTATTTCCAGATTGTCGATACCGGCTTTTGCGCTACAAGGGCAGAGTTGAATAGGTGCGTCAGAAACCATAAAGTATTTACTTTCAGGGCTTCCCTGGTGGCGCAGTGGTTGAGAGTCCACCTGCCGATGCAGGGGACACGGGTTCGTGCCCCAGTCCGGGAAGATCCCACATGCCGCAGAGCGGCTGGGCCCGTGAGCCATGGCCGCTGAGCCTGCGCGTCCGGAGCCTGTGCTCCGCAAAGGGAGAGGTCACAACAGTGAGAGGCCCGCGTACCGAGAGGAAAAAAAAAAAAAAAAAAAAGTATTTACTTTCTGACCCTTTACAGAAAAAAATTTGCTATCCTCTGGCCTAGGCAATTGATTGACACAAGTGTTTGCAAAATTTGAGGCGTGGAACTTTTTCCCTCATAAAGAAAATAGGATTGAAGGATGAGTAGGATTTAAATAAGCAAGAGAGGAAGAGAGGAATTTTCTAGATTGAGATAGAGAATTGGTCAGAGTCTAGTTGGATTTTTCTGTTCATCTATTTAACTTTCAGTTAAAGCTAGATATGACATTGAGGCTATTTCATTTCAGGAATCTAATTATTAGGGTTGTCTTTGAAATGAGGCATCCAGGCTTCTCAGGTTAACGTAAATGTTGGGACAAATCAGCACCAAATTAAAATATAGCCTGCATTTTGGAACTTTCTTTTTTTTACTTGGCACTGGGTATGAACTACTTTGTTTTAAACCAAAAAAGCATTTTGTTTTAAATCAAGTAAGCATTGAAGATTTGCCATGAGTAAGCTATGGCATTTATTTAATCTTGGCAGCGTTTTCCCAATCTGGTGGGATTTTTGATACTGTTGAGTGAAAACTGGTGAAAGTTGGAGATGCGGGTTCTAATCGGACTAGCTAGCTAAGCCAGGGCAGGCTGTGGGATACTAGGGTAAAAAGTACACTCCCAATCTCAGGGTTTAGTGCAGTAAAAGTTTATTTCTCACTCACCCAGAGTTGGATTGCACGAGTGTGGCTTTGCTGCCTCCCCTATCTTGTGACACCTACGTCTCAAACTGTGGCTTCCTGGTTGCTTCAATATGTGAAAAAGAGTTGAGAACACACACCCATTCTTAGGTGCCTTAGACCAGAAGTGACTCAGACCAATTCCACGTCCACAGTCCATTGGCCAGAGCTAGTCACATGACCCCGTCTCGTTGCTGGGAGGGTACAAGTAGGGAGCAGCATGAGGCACGCTTGGGGTTTCCACTGCCCCTGCAACACTCTGTCACTGTGGGAAAGCCCAAACTTTTATCTGTGCTTTTGTCTGCTCATGATTAAAGGGTAATTAATTAACCCAGACCTACATTTTTTCACACAGTTTACGAAAGGCTTAAAAAGATGTATGAAAGATCTCTAAAAGGTATAACGAGTTGTAAAATATGTAAGATATAATCATTACCTAACTTCTTTACCGGGTCTTGAATGGTGATGGGCTGGAGTTGGGATAGTCACACATGCCCCAGTGTGCCTGGAAGCATCCTAGCGTTTGCCAGTTGACCCAACAGAATTATAATACAGCCCTTCCTTTCACACCTGGAAATATGCTGGTATGGACAATACATCACATGATCACCCCAGCTTGACCCCACTGGTCATCCTTGAAGATTAATGTCAGCTACTGTTTACTGAGCCTCTTCCAGAGGTCACACTGTCCTCAGCTTCTGCCTGCCTTCTTTCATTTAATTCCCCAAACAAACTTGTGAAGTGGGTACAAGTAATCT
>NW_021146736.1:0-25000 GCF_002837175.3 Physeter macrocephalus
TTCTTGGAAACTGACTGTGTGGGGATCTGCTCTAGTTTGAGATCAGTAGAAGAAGCCCCATCTGGGAGTGAGCCGGTCACATAGCAGAGAATGGAATCCAGGCTTCCCCTGGGGCTTTCAGTGGGCTGTTAGGCAGACACGCTGTCCCATGGCAGCCTGAAGTCTGGGGGGATCAAGACCATGGAGTCTGTTGTTCCCCCCGTTCTTCAGCTGTGGACCCCAAGGCCTAGGGAGCGTGACTGGTATCTCAGAGACAGGGCCAAAGCTAGAACCCAGGCTGGTGCCCCTATACAGCCCTTCTGCCTTGAAAAGGGCTCTCAGACTAGACAGAGAAAACGTACCAGAGATTCCCAGTTCTCTCCCGATGCCCACTGGGGATAAGGGCATTGAATGGTGTTGAGAAATGAAATTGAAGAAGTAAAGCAGACCCACCTGTCCGGTTCATAGCCTTGACAGTTAGACTGAGGAGTTTAGATTTGATCTAATGTTGGGCTATACATCATTTAACTTCTCTTAAGCTTCAGCGTAGCCTCACCTGGATCCTCATCTGTAAAATGGGAATAATAAATGACTTAGCCCAGAGGTTTGCAATGAGGCGCCCATGAAAGACTGCATTTAAAATGCTGTGCTTGACCTCATCATTATCCCTGTGAGTAAATGCTGCAAAAGCAGCAGAGGTAGCAGCCCCACCTTGGCAGTAGTTTGGTCCTAGGCAGTGGTGTGCTGGGGCCAGCTCATACCAGCTTGCAAGAGCTGATTGTTAAATTTTCGGGAATTTTGCAAGCCAATGGTTAAACATAGCTATTATTAAAATTAAATTATGTAGGCTTAAATTAAATAAATTATATTGAACATAAAGGTAATAAATACTCAAAACTCATGGGTTCCTGAGCATTCTACTACATTTTACTGTTATCTATGCCTTTGAAGTTATTTACACCTACTGTGTCTGGGTGGTGGAAATACTATATGATGGCATGCTACTTATTCTGCCTCTCTGCCCTCATTGGTAGGTTGAAGTTGGCCGTGTGGGAGTATTATTCCAGAGAGCAGGTTGTTAAATATTTACCAGCATCCCATGGGTCCTGGGTGTGCCACGAATGAGGGATGGGGCGTGGTGAGGGTCTTGCCATGAGGATTAATGAGGGACCATTAGACAAGCCTCCATCCCAGTGCTGGGCACACAGTACACACTCAGTTAATGATGGGTGGAACTGGGGAGACATGGGAGGAATAGAGGAAGGGTGAAGAGTAGAACCTGGGGCAGGACACTGATGCTTACAGGTGGGTTAAAAATGCAGAGTTGGTGCCTGAAAGAAATTTTAGTGTTTCACAGATTGGAAGCCCTGAAAACTTTGTGCGTCACCTGGGTTTTGTAAAAATCAAGTCATATCCTAAAGGAATTAGGACGCTGTCGTTGAAAAGTCTCATGGTAAACAATTTTGTAAAGAAAAGAGTCCTTCTGAAATAGAAATTCCTCCCCCAAAACTGAAATTTTGTGTAAAAATGGATTTGGACTCAATTCCTTCAAAGTAAAGTTCACCAGACTTCATAAAAGAATTGTGTCCCAGGTACTGGTGGGTGCTGACCGACTCTGCCACCTCTTGCTGCCCGCTGAGGTTCTGGGAGCAGCTCCCCACCCTGCCCACTGCTGGCCCCTGGGGCTGGGGGGCACCCTGGTGTCAGCCTCCCGGGCCTCCCAGCTGGGTACCCGGCCGGCCAGCTGCGTAAGGGCCTGGGCAGCGCTTTGCAGTGTGCCTTTCCTTCCTCTCTCCCCTGCAGTTCCCTGTGAACCTGGCCTCAGGTTCCCTCTGGGAGGGACATCTGCAGGGGGCCCTTGGCCCTTTCCTGCTCCAGGGACTGGCAGTGCGATTTGGCCAGAGTTTCCCAGGGGTGATTTGGCCAGAATGCGCAGAGAAGGACAGCGGGTGTTGTAAGTGTCAGGCAGAGTATGGCGGGAGGTCCTTCTTGTCCCTTCCTGAGAGGGACAGTGTCACCGATGCTTTCATCCTGGAAAGTACATGCTGCACGTGGGCGCCCTCCTCCAGCTCACAAGAGCAGGCCGTTCTGAGTTCCCTGGTGCCCAGGAGCTTGCCACCTGGGGATAGGGAGACCCTCTTTGACTGGGGCCTTTCTCTCCCTCACTATTAACAATCTTATCACATTAACACTCACCATCACCTTTTGAAGTGCACATTTTATTACCCCATTTTGTAGATGAGAAGACTGAGGCACAGAGAGGTTTGTTAGCTTGCCCAAGGTCACGTAGCTAGTACGCGGTGGCATGGGGACTCCGCTCCAGGGCTGTCTGTCCCCAGGGTTCAGACCAAACCACACACTGTGACATTTAGGGAGTGGTGGGTGGGAAGAGGAGAAGCAGCATCCCTTTGGGGAGGATTCAGGTTGGGCTCAGCCTAGAAAGTCTCTATCCAGGCTGCTCACCCACTCCCAGCTCTACCAACCTGACTTAGCATCTCTGGGCCTGGTGGGGCGACTTGGCAAAGACCAGTCCCCCGCACAGAGCTGTCATGGCTGCAGCCTGGGGAGAAGACGTGTTAGCAGCCAAATACTCTGGGGTCCTTCTGGAAACAGAGCCCGACTCCTCCACCTGTGTTGGCAGGGAGGAAGGGGTCCTCAGGGCCTCACCAGATGGGGTGGTCACTCCCTCCAGAGCCTTGGAATCTTTGGGCAGACAGCAACACGTGGCATTGGGCTAGTTCCCAGCTAAGTGGGTGGGGTAAGGACAGGGGCTAGAAATTCCTGAAGACTCAGTCTTCTGGGGAACAAACAAATCTCCTTCCTCTTGGGTCTTCTCGACAGCTGCTGAGCTGCAGAATTTATCGAAGGCCTTCACGCTTTGTGACAGACTGCCAGGGCTTCTGCATCTGCCTTCTTTGGTTTCTAATTTGCCCGGGATTCTGCCCCCAAGAGGGGGCAAGTGACTTGGAAGCCAGGAGGGCCCCACAGAGCCCTGTGGCCTATCAGCAGGGCTTGGCTTGAAAAGCCCCTGCCGAGGGCCACCCAGGGGGCTGCTCCCAGCTCCAAGTACCTGCCAGCGATGTGAAACATGCCCTGGGATTAATGGGAACCATATGGGCAGGACAACCCCTCCACCTGGCCTCCACCAGAGAATGCTCAGATTTCTGGCATTGTGGTGAAGCTTTTCTGAGGATTTCTCTAATACTGTTTTTTTTTTTTTTTTTTTTTTGCTCCAGGCCACATGCCCAGGAACAGAAGCTGGGAGTCCTGGTGCTTTCTGTCCAAATGTAAAGATGAGGAGGTTAGGAGGGACCTTTGAGGTCGCCCAGTGCAATGGTCTCCACCCAGGCTGCCCCTTAGAATCACCAGGGAGCTTTTTAAAACGACCTGGGCCTGAGCCCTACCCCAGACTACTATATAAAAACCTCTAGGGAAGGATTCCAGGTGTTGTTTTATTTTAAAAGCTCTCCAGATGTTCTAATGTGCTGCCCAGGTTGGGAACCGATGAACTTTCCCTTTGTAGAGGAGGGAAATGAGGCCCAGGTTGAGGTAGCCAGCAGCCCACGGTCCCACGGTCTCACGGTCGGGGCTGGTTACTCTGCCTCCAATCCCAGCCGGGTGTGTGTTCTACCAGGGCACGCGGAGCCCTCTTCTGTGTCCCCGTAATCCCTCGGCCCCCAGAATCTCTACTGAAGTTGGCTGTAGCTGTTTTCCTTCTGTCTTGCCTGTGTCCCTCCCGTCCTGGGAACAGGGCATCAGTGCATCTCCTCCAGGAAGCTGACCACCCGAGCTCCTCTGGCTTGTCAGAATATGGACCATCCAAAGCCTTGCTACTCAAAGTGTGGCCAGAGGACCAGCAGCACCAGTGTCATCTGGGAGGTTGTTAGAAAAGCCTTTGCCAGTCTCAGCTCCCAGCCCAGACCCACTGAATCTGCATTTCATGGAGATCCCCAGGTGATCCATGAGAATCATAAAGGTGGAGAAGCGCTGGTGTTTGTCCTTTAACAGGCACCCTCTATCAGTCATTTGAGATTTTTGTCTCACCAGTAAAGTTGCCTTCTTCTTGAGAAAGGGGACCATGGCTATTGTCTCACACAGAACATGGAACACATAGCACGGTACCAGGCACACAGCAGGTGTTTTTACCTTTTTGCTGACCTGAAACAATCTCTCCCAGCGGCCCAGGGTGTGAACATCTCAGGACAATGGACACGGATTCGGGAATGCTCAGCTCTTCAAGCCACATTGTCCGTAGCCACCGGGGGCCCTGTTGACCAGGGAAGTCATCACAGCTGCCGGCTGGGAGACCCCCGCAGTGGAGCGAGCCCACGCCAGGGAAGCAGGGAAGGAAAGAGCATCTCCTCTTCGCCGGCTTTCTGCCCACCTCGGCCACCGGCCCACCGTGTGATCTGGGCAGATACCGCAACTTGGTCCTTCAGCTTCCTTTTCTCTGAAACGGGGGTGATAATATCTGTTCCACAGACCTGCTGGGGTCACCTCAAATTTGGGGCACCTGGTAGGCAGCCAGTAAATACTTTGAATGAGAATTAAGTGAGATAATGGGCATGAAAGCCCTTTGCTACCTCCAATCTTAGTTACATATAAGGCCATTTTCTTATTCTTCCCTTTCCCATCTTCTGGATGAGCAAACTGAGACTCCATTCTCAGCTCCGAGTTTTGGGTTCTGGGTCAGATTTGAGCAGAAACTTTTGCCCCTGGTGCTGCAGTCGGAGGCTCCGTGGGAGAAGGGTGTACTCATAAAGAAACGAAACAAGGGTCACCCCAGCCAGAGCACGGAGTTCGCCTGACCGGGCCCTAATGGGAGAGGAGTTGAAGGTGGGATGGAAGACTAGGACCTTAAATCACTTAAAAAAATTGCTGTTTACCACTAGCGTGCCATGCAGTGCTCATTAAATGTGTAAGCACCTTCACCGGAGGCCCGTGCCGTCTGGATGCTTTATCCTTTGCCCAATAACCATTAATCAGCCCACAGCAGCAGTACAAGCCCTGTGAGGGCTGGGTCTTGCCTGGCAACCACAATCTGTCCCTATTTCGTCTAAAAAATAAAATGGGGCTCCCCTGGTGGCGCAGTGGTTAAGAAATCTGCCTGCCAATGCAGGGGGCACGGGTTCGAGCCCTGGTCCGGGAAGATTGCACCTGCCACGGAGCAACTAAGCCCCTGCGCCACAACTACTGGGCCTGTGCTCTAAAGCCCGCGAGCCACAACTACTGAGCCCACGAGCCACAACTACTGAAGCCCGCGCGCCTAGAGCCGGTGCTCCGCAACAAGAGAAGCCACCGCAATGAGAAGCCCGCGCGCTGCAAAGAAAAGTAGCCCCCTCTCGCCGCGACTAGGGGAAGCCCGCACGCAGCAACGAAGACCCGACGCGGAAGCCTGCGCGCCTAGAGCCGGTGCTCCGCAACAAGAGAAGCCACCGCAATGAGAAGCCCGCGCGCTGCAAAGAAAAGTAGCCCCCTCTCGCCGCGACTAGGGGAAGCCCGCACGCAGCAACGAAGACCCGACGCGGCCAAAAATAAAAATAAACAAAATAAATAAATTTATTTTAAAAGTAAATAAAATAAAATAAAATGGATAGGATGTTGTGTTTCTCCCCCACCCCTTGATGAAAAATTAACCAGCTGTGCAGTGCGAATGAATCCCTAAAGGAGAATGAGGTCTCTGATGTGAGCTGGGCTGGGTTCTGGGAGCTCCAAAAATCCTCCTGGTCGTTCATTCTCCGGCCCCTGCATCCCCAGAGCAGCGCGGACAGGTGTGCAGCATGCTAATCGCCCCTCCCGCAGGCAGCTGTGCCAGCCACTGGTGGAGCCAAGAAGGCCCCGATCTGGTTTCCGATACGATGGAAGTCCTTGTGTGCTTTGGGGGAAATGGAGTCGCTTGAAGCTCACTGCTTGTTTACCTTGGTCTCCTTCTACTCTTCTGTGGGCTTCCTGCTGACCGAGGCTGAGCATTATTTGCATCTGAACCCCAGTACCTAATAGAGTCTGTCACTTAGCAGTGATCGGAATAAATGAATGAATACGTGAGTGAGGGCTTGACTGTGAGCCAAGAGTCTGCTCCACAAGCGCACTCAGTCCTGGGGATATCATTCATTCATCCGCTCACTCGTTCAGTCAGCCAATAAACATTCCTCAGGCAGTCTGGTTACAAAGAGCATGCAGTTCATTCATTTATTTACTTTCTTTCATTCATTCATTCAGCAAACACTAGGCACCAGGCCTTGTTTGTCCTAGGGATGCACAGATAAAATGCTCCTTCTCTGCCCCCAACATGCTCACAGTACGATGGAGGAGACACATCAGTAAGCTGAAAACATCAATGAGTGTGTGATGACAGCCCTGACAGTGAATTTCTGAGGTGCCGAGAAGCCCAGAGGAGGGTACCCAGCTCCACTGAGCAGATGGAGGCTTCACTGGGGGTGGTAACACCTGAGCCGAGCCTAGAAGGGCACACGGGAGTTAACCAGGCAGCACTGCTGGGAGAAGGAGTCTCGGAGAGGGAGCGGAGCTGGACCCAGGACCCAGGACTAAGACCCCAGACCAGAGACCCCGGCCCGGCGCTGGCAGCCGGTACAGCAGGAAGAACAAGTGCACTCAGGTCAGGTGTTGGCAGCTCTCTGGGCCTCACTTCCTCAACGTCGAGCAGGAGGCAGGTGGGACCCTAAGATTCCCTGCCCCCCACACTGGGGGGTTACAGTGGGCCCTCCCCTAGGAACTGGCTGGGCACCCGGGGAGCGGCTTGGAGGACGAGGCCGACCAGGCGCTGCTCTGAAGCCTCGCAGCTCTGGACTCTTCTCCTTCTCACCCTGGCCAGGCCTGAGAGGACTGTGTGGTCTCCTAGGACCGAGGTACTCAGAACGCCGTCTCCTAGAGCAGGACCGAGTCATCCTCTCATGTCTTAGGCTAGCCACTGTGAAAACCAATATGGCAGTTCCTCAAAAAGCTCAACGTAGAGTTGCTACGTGTCCCAGCAATCCCACTCCTAGGGATGCACCCCAAAGAATTGGCCACTGAGACTCTTAACACAGTCTGCAGACCCATATTCACAGCAGCGTTATTCACGATGACAGAAAGGTGGAAGCAACCTAGTGGCCATCAACAGATGAAGGTACAGACAAGATGCAGTGTACAGGGTACGGGGAAACAGTATTCAGCCGCAGAAACGAAGTTCTGCTTCTGCTACAACGTGGATGAACCTTGAAATCATTATGCCAAGTGAAAAAAGCCAGACACAAAAGGGCAAACGTTAAATGAATCCATTTTTATGAATTATCTAGAATAGGCAAATTTGTAAAGGCAGAAAGCAGATTAGAGGTGACCAGGGGCTGGGGGGTCACGGGGCTGGGGAGTTATTGCTTAAAAAACAGTACAGAGTTTCTGTCTGGGATGATGGAAAAGTACTGGTAACAGATAGTGGTGATGGTTGCACAACAGTGTGAATATAATTAATGCCACTGAATTGTACACCTAAAACTGGCCAAAATGGCATATTTTATGTTGTGTATGTGGCCACAATTTTTGAAAGAGAATCCTAGGCTGGCTTTTGCAGAAGGCTACAGCCAATCAATACTTGATCTGATAGCCCCTCTCCAGCCCGCCTCCCCGGCAGGCTTTTCTCCCCCCTAGGATTTCTCTCAGCATTGCATTCTGCCAGGCTGGTGTGTTTCATTTTTGTTTTTATTTCCTGCATCTGCATCTGCTACCGCCAGAATCTATTATTGCTCTCCGGGGCTCGTGCCCCTGACAGCGATTATTTGTACATGTAAATCAGAGAGCCCGGGACAAAGCTTTAATGACAGTCTCTTTGGTGGAGGCGGTGGCAATTGCATGAGATGAGTGAGTGCCAACTCCCACCAGGTCCTCTTTGGTGCGTGTTCGGGAATGGGTGGGGGTGAGAGGCTGACCCCGGCCGGTTCAGTTTCAAGGAACCCTTTCTGGTAGTAACGTTCATTCTGGATCCTGCGGGCACTGCCGCGGTATCGTCCCAAGGCAGGCTTCATTTTCGAATCCCCAGATCCTACTACAAGGCTGGGCACGTAGTAGCCCTCAGTTTAAGACCGTTGGGACTTAGAGCATCTAGTCGTGCTGGGAAGGTGGCTTCCACCCCTGATGACGCTGGCTTCAGTCACCCCTTCCTTTCCTCCTCCCCTTCTATCTGTCAGTGACTTTGCAGTCCCAGAAGGCAGGCGGGGGGTTCTCTCAGACCTAAGTCCAGGCTACTTTATACCGAAGAAGTGCTTGCGCTGAAAGAGAGGAAATACAGCAGGTTGAGACTGGGGACAGTTATCAACTCTTGATGTGCGTGTGAACTGTGGAAGCAGGGAAGAGGTCCAGGGTGAACCAGAACCCAGAGAGCGGGGCAGACTGAGGGTGTTACGAGGCTTGCTTTGGGGAGGAGGGGGCAGTCACCGTGGACCGCCTAAGCTATTTACAGGCCAACAGCGAAGGGAACAAGCAGGGTGCAGAGCAGCAGTGTAGAGCGCCCTGCTATTTACCTCAAAAAGATACACGTTTGCATGTGCACAGAACATACCTGGGAGGGGGGCATAAAAATTGTGACAGTAGTTTCCTCTGGCCGTGGGGTGGCAGAACCAGGATCCAGGGTCAGAAGCAGGAGAAATACTTCGCTTTTCATACTTAACATTTTATGCTGCTTAAATTCTTTACCTTCTTTGCCATATGCTTTTGAGCGCCTAATTACAAAAGCAAATTTTAATTTTTTTTAGGCCAGCGCCATGTGTTGTAAGTGGGCAGGTGGCTATCGGGGCAAGTGAGGGAAATGTCGCTGTCCCTCCCTGTGTGTCCTCCTTGTGAGCGCTCTTCCAGGGAGGGTGGAGATGTGGGTGGGGAGGGGCCATCTGCCCCTGGGGAGCTCACCCAGGCGTTAGGTGTTCCTTGAATTTCTTTCTGGGGAAGAGAAATTCCTCTTTCAAAAGTTCATTTCGTTGCTCTTTGTCCAGCCTCGTGGAGGAACACCTCTGGCCTTGTGTCTGGAAGACTCTGCCTCTCACCCTCTGGGGTCTTTTGTCTTCTGCAAATCTTTTCTCTTTAAATTTTGGGAAGAATCAGGCCTTACCAATGATCAGCCTCATGTGGAAGTTAGTTTTTGTCAGAGTAGTTGTACTACACACACGCACACACGCACACGCACACACGCACACATACACATGTGCACACAACACACACGCACACACAGGCACACCTGCACGCACACACGCACATGCACACACATGCACACACACATACGTACGCACATGCACATACACACAAATGCACACATACACACATGCACACACATATACTCGTATATACACACACATACACATGCATACATACACACATACACATACGCACACATACATACATGCACGCACACACATATACACACTATCCCTGGGGAAATACAACATCTCCCTTCTTCCTCTAACCTTCTTACTGAAATGTCTTCAAAATGGCTGAGGATATTACTGTTAATCTCTTTTCCCCAGACATTGATAGAGGGAGGAAAAAACTCAGAATGTTACAGAATATTTTGAGCAGTGGAAACTGTTTGTTAAGGAAGGAAGTTGTCTCCTGAGCTGAACTCTGTAGTTCAGCCATTAACGTTGTAATAATATTTTTCTTAAATAACAAAGCTTCCTAACATTACTATCCCACTTAACTTGTAATTTCAGACAATAATTTCCATGTTAATTGGAGGAAATTAAGACGTTAAACCGAAATACATATGATTCTTGCTTGAAGTTGTTTTGAATATCCCTGTTAAGGAACTAGTTGTTATTGTATTTTCATTATTTTCATTTCCACAAATATTTATGGACCATCTCCTCTGGGCCCTAACAGAACTGTGGGATATTCAGAAGTCTGAGATAAGCGCCCTCCCGCTCATATGAGCTGACTGTCACCTTGGAGACATTCTCTACCCAGGTGGCCAGAGGAGAAGTCCAGGAAAGAACCAATGTAGGCATGAAAAGGAAGGAGAAATCCGAGCCGAGTAGGGAGGCTGGGAGATGTGGCACTGGATGGAGAAAGAGCCTTGGGAGCTGGGCCACCAGGATGAAGGATAAAGGGGGGGGGAAAGGGTGGTGGAGAGGTGGCATGGCCAGGCACTGTGAGTGAGCAGGGAAACAAGAGCCAGCTCTCCTCATGGAAAGATTAGTGCATGTCTAGGACACAGTGTGGTTAGGATGGAAAAGGTGTGGGCTTTAAAGTAAAAAGGCCTGAGCATCAATCCTGCGTCTGCTACTCACCAGCTCTGTGGCTTCCAGGATGTCTCTCTTACTAAGAATCCATTTCTTCATCCGCAAGTGAATACGGTGAGGGAATATCATGCAAGGCTGTCGTGAGATTCCATGAGCACACGAGTGGAGTCGCTAACTTCTTCCACCACCTGCCGCAGGTGGAGTACTGGGGCCCGGTAAGAGTTAGGAGGGAGCTGTGATTACAGGGAGAAGTGAACACCAGGCTGAGGAACTGGAGCTCTGTCTTGCCAGGCATGAGAGCCCAGAGGAGTGGAGTAGTAAGGGTCATGCTTTAGCTGGATCCATCAGGTAGTGGCCTCTGGGAGGACTGACCAGGCAGGGAAGCTAGAAGCAGGGCCACAATATTGCGGGAAGTCAGTCATGGGATATAAGGGAACATCTCCGAGAACATAGGGATGGGGCTTAATGACTTAATGGATAAAAGGATGGGTGGAGGAACAAGACAATGATGAATGTAGACCTTGGAGCCAGAGTGTTGGGACAACCACGATATGCCACTGGCAGACAGGAGCAAGGCTGCGTGACAAGCTGATGCAAGGTGGGTACTGAGCACAGCTTGGCATGGGGTGACAACCGGACATCCAAAGGAAACGTCCAGCTGAGAGGAAGGTCCTAGGGAGAGTGGTCAGCTCTAGAGGTGGATTTGAGAGTCGATTCCTCTCATGGATCATGCACAGGTGTGCACGCACACGTGTACGCGTGCTTGTGTATGCATGCGTGTGTGTGTGTGTGTGTGTGTGTGTGTGTGTGTGTGTAAACATTCATGTGTGCATGAGCATGTGCGTGCCCCTCTTGGAGCCAGAGAGTATTGTGACGGTTCGGAGTGGCCTTTGGCGGACACCGAAGGTGTTCGCAGTGAACTGGAGCAGCGGGGGAGGGGCCGCGCTGAATAGGGTGGATCCTAGGGTCAGCTGGGACACCGAGTTAAAGGGAAATGAGGTCAAGACAAGGTCACTGGATTCCGTGAGAAGGTGGCTTTCAAAGAGCGCCGTTTCAGAGCCTGAGCCAACACAATTGCTCCCCTTCCTGGCCAGCCATAACCTTTCTTGTCTGGGCCATGCTAGCATTTGGCTTCATTTGGTTTATTCTTTCATAGATTGCTATGTCCTGTTCCACGTGTAATTCTCGCCCTGCCCGATGTGTGCACGAGCATGTTGAGAACGTGCTTTTGCCCTCTCCACCTCTGCACGCCTAGCGTGTGGGCAGCATCTTCTCCACCCAGTGCAGGACGAGTCTGTGCTCAGGAAAAATACCTCGAGGTCATCCCGGCCCCTCTCTTTCTCTCACACTCGACATCCACGAATTCAGAAACTTCGTCGGGCCAACCTTGTCACCACCGTGCCCACCCTGGTCTGTGTCTCCATTGTCTCTTGCCTGGATTATAGTAAAAGCCTCCTAACCCATTGTCCTGCTTCTCTACCCTTTTCCTTTTCAGTCTGTTGTCAACCCCTCAGCCAGGAACTCCATCTAAAATGATAGGCAGATCTCACCACTCTGCTGTTCAAAGGCCTCCAACGGCTTCCCATTCTGTTCAGAATGAAAATTCTAGTCTTGCCCAGCCCTACCTGACCAGGTCCCTGCCAGCTGTGCCACATCTCCCGGCGTGCTCTGCTCCAGCCACACTGGCCTCCTCGCTCTTCCTCCAGTGCCCCCTCCCTCCTGGAACACTGTTTGGCCGCTTCCAGTCTCTGCTGTGCTGTCATCTAACCAGTGAGGTATCCTGACCACCTCATAGAAAAGGGCAACCCCCTCCCCGACTCCTGATACCCCATCCTTTTTGTTCTGCCTTCTTTTTCTCCGGGGCTCTTATCTCCTTCTGGAATACTATGCATTTGCTTGTTTATTTATTATCTATCTCACCCAATTAGAAGTGTATTCTGTGACGATAGGGAGTTTGTTTTCCTTATTGCTGTGAACCCAGTGCCTAGAACAGCCCCTGGCACATAGCAGGTGATTAATAAATATGAGCTGAATGAAAGAGAAGGGAAACTAACATTTTCAGGGTGCTTACCATGTACTGAGCTGTGTCTTAAAGCCCTTTCTCTGATATCGTTTACTCCTTGCAACAATCCATAGAGTACTATTATTCCCATTATATAGACGAGAAAACAGATAAATACAGATATAAATCAACATTTATTATTTAAACTGAGGATTCAGAATAGAGGCAGAGAGCAGGGTAGAGGGAATGAGGAGATCATTTGACTTCAATTTGCTCTCATTCATTCATCCATAAAATATTGAAGAAGCACCTAAGTATGTCAGGTCCTCTGCCAGTTTCTGGGGATCTAAAATGGAATAGAAAACTATTCTCAGTGTCCAGTCTGGTGGTGGAAACAGCCATTTAAACAAAAACTTAGAGCTTAAAAACTTAAAAATGTGGTAAGTGCTATAAGAGAGGTAGAAACTCATCATTCAGAAAGCATGGGCAGGAAAATTGTTCATCTGGAGAAGTCAGAGAAGGCTCCCTGGAGAAGGTGACGTTGGAGGTGAATCTCTGTGAACGAGTGCTATGCATTCAAGAAAACTGGCTATTCCTGGAAGGATTCAGGCCAAGCTCTTGAACCTGGCATGTGAGGGCATAGCCCAGCTTCCACCCGCCTCACCAGCCTCGTCTCCTACACAAAGTTCTTATTAGTTCCTGCAACACGATGCTATTTCCTACGCTTGCAAATGCCACTTCCTCTGTCTGGAACGCCCTCCCACCCACCCCTCAGTGTCACCTCCACCCCAGGATGGACCTGTGCCCTTCTTTGAGCCCCACATTACCCTCCGGATAGACTAGCTCATTTTGTCACACTTGTGTAACTCCTTCCGAACCAGAACCCCTCTGAGGACAGACAGTCTTAAACACGTTGTTCTTGCTACTGTGTGACATTATGGGACCTGTCACAGGGTGGACATTCAACACATGATTTGGCTTTTTTTGGTCGAGCTGCGCGGCTTGGGGGATCTTAGTTCCCTGACCATGGATCGAACCCGGGCCCCCTGCAGTGGAAGTACAGAGTCCTAATGACTGAACCGCCAGGGAATTCCCTCAACATATGATTTTTGGACTGAGCTGAGCCTGGGCTGGAAGGGAAAAGTGGGCTTTTGAGGCTTGGGAAGACCCACGTGAATGAGGGCAGCTGGGGAGCAACGGCTGAGCAGGCCTGGTGGAATGAGCTGTAGAGAGTGAGGTCAGGTCCCTCAGGAGGCGGCGTCAGGGAAACAGGACCTCCTGGGCTGTGGAGTGTGGATGCAGCACGCAAAGGGCCCTGCCCAGGGCACCCTTCCAGCTGCCTGTGAAGAAAAGCCAAGCCTGCTGAGAGACATAAGCCTTGGGGGCCATCTGTGCACAATGAGGGTCCTGGCTGAAGACCCACGTGGGGTGCCTTGGAGCCCGTGGATTGGTCACAGGGCTGCGGGCACATCACCTCCTGCTCGCTGCACACCTGGGCCGCTGATCCCTCAGCCTGGCCACCTGAGTGGCGGGATCTTTCTAAAACTGGAATGCAGCACAGAAGCAGTAGCTGCGGGGGCTCTGGGGTGGATAAGAGCAGAATCGGTGCCTCCTTCCTGTGCTCCTACAGATCCGGGGGTATTTAGCCTTGGCTGTGTGCATGAAGGTCTCCCAAGCAACCAGTTTTGAGCTCCTGAAAGGGCAGCTCTTAGCACAGCATCAGGTACCGAGTAAACACTTGGAATGAATAAAGGAATGAATGCATGAATGAATGAATAAATGCATGAATGCATGAATGCAAGCTAAGCTGCAGGGCTAAGTCAGAAGTGGGCAAACCTGGCGCTCAGATTGGGGCTCCTGACCTTCCACTTATTCCCAGGGTCGTCCCGTTCTTCCCTTTCTCAGTCCTTACCTGACCGCTGATTATCATGTCAGAAGTCCAAGAAACACCTGTCAGGGTTCCCCAGGTCAGATTCTAATCCCAGCTGCAGTCTGAGTGGGTCAGTCGAGTTGCTTACCTCCCTCCCTGGGTGTGGGATGGGGATCAGTTACTGAGCTCCTCAGCTGCCTCCCTGGGGAAGTGGAGAACTGACCACTTGGCCCAGGGGCAGGGCAGGGCGGTGGAGGGCAAGTGTGCTTGACTAGGAGTCAGCACTGGTGGATTTGAATCCTGGCAGCACCACTTACTCATGACCTTGAGCAAGCTATTTAGCATCTCTGAGCCGCAACATATTTATCTGTTAAACGGGGTTAATTATATCTGCCACATTTATTTCCAAGGATCTCTGGGGAAATGAAAGGCTAGGTAAGTGTTTCACAAATAGCACTGGTAGAAGTCTGAGGCTATCATCCTGAGGGTCTCCTTCTCACCCCCCCACCCCCCAATCTCGAGAGAGCAAGAGGGAGGAGCCTCGGAGAGGGGGGCAGCGCTGCTCCCCTCGCATCCTCCTGCCTGCTGTCCCCCCGGCTTTCCTGAGCTCAGGCTCTGGGCCAGAAGTGACCCTGATGCTCCCTCCAAGCCGCAGAGCAAACCCAGAGGCACCCAAAGCAGCCTGGTCTCTTCCTGTGTCTGCATTTGTTTCTGAGACTCCATCCCCCGCCTTCCCCTCAAGGCTGTGCTGGGGTTGAAAGAGGTGGGCCTTGCCTGGGAGATGGAGGACTCTGCTTCTCTGTAAGTGACTGATGCTCAGTCATCCCTGGGCTGACTGTCCAGGGCCAGGGTCACTGTCCTCTGCTTTTTGTCCTGAACTCTCTCCAGGGGAGGGAGAGAAAGAAGCCTGCAACTGCGCTTTGAAACTGTCATGTGGCTTGGGGGCATGTGGGGATAAGAAGGGGGGCAGAAAGGAGTGGCTCCCACCCTGATTTTGGAATCGCGTCTTTGGAACAAAGCTGGCCAAGGCTAGGGCTGGAGATTTCTCTATTCTGACGCCCCATTAGCCCTCTTTGGGTCACTCCCTATCAGACTGATAATAATAAAAATAAAATAATAATAGCAGCAAGCGGTTTTTGAACACTATGTACTAGGCGCTGTGCTAAACACTTTGCATGTGTATCCTATTCAGTCCTATCTAGGGGATTGTTAGTATCATCCCCATTTTACACATGCATCACTGAGGCACAGAGGGTCCCCCAGCTGGCAGTAGCGGAACCAAGATTCAAACCCCGGCATTTAGAATTACATGAAAAGGAGGGGATGGTCCAATAATGTAGCAGAGCTGCCTTTGGGTGCTCAGTGTGCTTGAGGGTGGCTGGAGTGCGGGTGAGTGAGTGTGTGTGTGTGTGCGTCTATGTGTGTATGTGGTTGAAAGAGAGAGAGGTATGTGCAGGAGGGGGGAGGGGAGTTGTAGTGCCTGCTGATGTCAGGTATTATTTGTCCTGACAGAACATACCCAGGTCCAAACAGGCAGAGTCCCACATTTCGTCTCTGTGGGGAAACCTGAAAACAAAGCCTCCAGACTCAGGGAAAGCTTCCTGGGATCTGAACACATGCCTGGCACATGGTGGGCATTTAATGTCTGTTCGGTGACTCAAAGGATCGATGGACCCCCCCAAAATAAATTTCTGACCTAGGGGTCGGAAGATGAGATTTCAAGTTCTAGCAGATGTGGCGTGTGGCCCTGGGCAAGTCTTGTCCTCCCTCTAGTCCCCGGGCCCCCTTCTCCGGGAAATGAAGGTGCTGGTAATAGATGCTGATTTCAGCCCCAGGCTGAAACATGCTGCACAAGTTGAGAATCTGAGCTCAAAGGCATCAGCTTGCTCTGCTCACCTCCAGGGCCCTGGCCTGGCTCTGGCTCAGGAAGCTTTTGTTTGGAGTCAGATCAGATGCTGCCAGTCCGCTGGGGGGACTGGGAAAGGACCGCAGGCACTGAGGACAGAGGCCAGAGAGAAAATGTCTCAGCTCATCCCCGACACCTCAGGGGTGCAAGAGTCTCCAGCCCATATACCCTGGGGAGAGGGGGGCACCAGGCTGTCCTTCCCCTTGGATTGATCAGACAAAAGGTCCTAAACTCTCACTGCCTAAGACCCTTGGGAAAGGACAGGGCCCCCAGAGTGGGACTGACTTCTCCTGCATGCAGGAAGGAATGCGGCATCTGATTTCACTTCCCACAGCTGCCAGCATAAAGTCGATATTTTTTTGTGGTGCAGACAGTAAAGAGAGAATACAGTGTTGAATTGTTTGGCATTATCAAGGATTTCAGCTCCCCAGGACTTCTGCATAAAAAGATGGAAATAGAGCTGTCGGAGCCAAGAAAAACATAGAAGTATATGAATTTATTACATATTATCTTTCCTCCTTCCAAACAGCCCTGGAAATGTCAAAAGATCATCTATTGTTTCATTGTTGATAAAAAAAAAAAAAAAAACGGTTTGGGTTTGGTGGGCTGTGGGCTTGGGCATGAGGCTGAAAGTAGGAGAGGAAGACACAAATGTTTCCCCAGGGCAAGCTTCAGGAGGCCCAGCCATCTTTCTAATTCTTCCTTTCTGGGTGTGAGTTTCACAGATGTATTTAGGCCAGGGCAAGCATGTGACTGCACATTTGCTCGCTTGTAAATGTGTAAGTGCCTACTGTGTGCAAGGTTCTTTGCGTGGTCCTACTGGAGATCCCTGGGTCAAGCTCATCGCTGCAAGTGGCTCAGGGCCTGGTGCTGACCGTGCACTATGTGGTCATGGCATCTCGGACACAGCTAGCTGTCTGCCCGGAGAATCCAGAGAGGGGCTGGCTGTGCCACGTGGAGGAGATCCAGGAAGGCTTCTCAGAGAAGGTGACATCTGAGCTGGACCTTGAAGGATGAGTAGGCTTTCTCCTGGCACAGGAGGGGAGCAAAGGCATTGCTGGCAGAAGAAAGCATGATGACACAAGCTGAAAGGCCGCACTCAGCCATCAGATCTAGAAGCTGGGCCTGAGGGCAGGGAGTACCCGAGCCAACTCTCTGGCCCCTAGCTGGCCCAGCCCCTGGCAACCCACTGAGTAACTGAGGCCTTGTCTGATTCGAGATCTGCTTTTCTCCCTCTCCTCTGATGCTGACATGGGTGTAATTCTCCACCTGTGATACTCCCACTAACCACCCCGCCCCACTGCCTTCAGCAGGCTAGCCTGGCAACTGGGCTCAGGGCCCTCCGGGGAGCAAGCCGGCCCCTGGCTTACCTCCTAGCTGCCCTCCTCAGGCTAGAGAGAGGCTGACTGTTGAGGAGCTCTTGGCTACCCCATGTACCGGGGGTACCACAGGGCCAAGGGGATTGGGTCCGGCCCTCCAGGGTCAAGACTTTCAAGGGTCCCAGTGCCAGGAGCCTTCAATCTCGTGTACAAATGGTGCCTGATGAGGAAGCAGGGCAGACAGATAGGCCGGGAGCCTCCACGGCTTTTCCTCTTCTGGCCGGACACCCCCTCAACGGGAGGCTCGGTATCCCCTCCTCTCTGCCCTCCGCACCGCCCTTTTCCCAGGAGGTCACAGAAGTCAGGGGATTTCTGAGTCGTGAGAAACCTCGGGGACCCAGAAGCCTCTGGAGCAGTGGGGTTGTTCAGCTCCAACCAGAACCCCCAGCTCAAACCCTGGCTTCCCAGCCCACAAGATGCTCCTTTCACAGCTGGTCAGCTCTTCCTTCTGTTAACCTAAAGCCTTCCTCCCATGGCTTCCTCCTAAACAAGGAGATTTGTGAGAGGCCGCTTGCTCAGAGGTCTGGCCTCTGTCAGCTCCAGGCTCTAGAAGGGTCACAGGCTGAGTGGGCCCAAGCCTCTGCTTGGTTTCCCCAGCAGCTCATCTTGGTGCTGCTATGCTGGGTGCAAAGAACCAGGCAGAAGATTCCTTTCACACAGACGGCTGTGTCTCCGCATCTTCCAAAACCTTAACCCCCAAGTAGGTAAGAGAAACCCCAAGCCCGGGGGAAAAGCATAACCTCAATCCCGTACTTTTGAATTCTGCTTTTCAGTTTTCATATTCTTCTTGCGCTTGTTTCTCTTGTGACCCTCAAACTACCCTGAGGGGTAAACAGAGCAAGCATTGCATTACTCTCACTTTTATAGATGAGCAAACGGGGGTCCAGACCAAGTGACATGCCTGAGCTCATAGAGCTCGTTTGTGGAGAGCTGGCACCGGGCCCCCGTCTCCAAGCTTCTGTTCACAGCCCGGCCACCCCGCCACGTCCCTAGGCAGGCCCCAGGCCCAGGAAGGATGCGGGTGCAGCGGTGGGCCCTTCCCTGCCCAGAGCCAGCACTGGTCTGGACCTGTGGGCAGGGTGACCCCACGCCTGGCCTCGGCCTCCTCCACCCCGAATCAGAAGTCCAGCGTCAGGACCTCTAAGATTCCTCGAATCCTCAGGGCTCCTGCTTTATCAGAAAACTGCCACTTAAACATTTCTCTTTCTGCTTTGGGGAAACGTTGACAGAAATGGAGGACAGAGCTGAATCAGCATCGCAGAACCGTGGGCGGAATTGAGTGTCCGTGTAGGGACAGGCGCTAGGAAGATGACACAGAAAAAGACCCCATCTATGCCCCTTACCACTGGAGCATAGGAGGCTGGTGGGCGAGAGAAAGTACAGGGGTGTTTATGGTAACGCGTCCACTGCCTGACCCTCTACCCGCCCTTCGTCCCCACTCCCTTCCTGCTGCCCCAGGACAGACGTGTGCTGCCTGTCTAAACTAGCAGCTTAATACAGACCAATCCCAATAGGCTCCTTGAAGAATGCAGAGAGGTTGCCAGGCTCTGGAAATGGCAAGGAGCACGGCTGGAGGGGACCCTCCACACACATAGGGAGCTTGGCAGCCTGATGGATCCAGAAAATGGTTCTGGGCCTCCACAGGGAAGGCTACTCAGGTGGGGCTGCTCAGAAGTAGGTTTGCTTGGGTAGAGACCGAGAAGAACTGATAATGCCCTGGACTGCAGCCCCAGCCCCAGCTCCAGGGACCTGTCTCGCCCGGCTCTGGCCCGGAAAGGAAGACGTTCTGTTCCCCTTCCTGGAAACCCCCTCAATTACAGGAAGCTGGGTGTTATCTTAAGGTCTGTAAACGGCCTGCCTGCTTTTCCAGCTGGAGCTGTTCATTCAGAACAATTAGCACACAGTTTAGAGCTGGAATGGAACATATGGCAGGGGGTCCCCAGGAGCGGGCAGGGGGTCCCCAGGAGCGAGCATGAGGCAGCCCGAGGAGGAGGGAAGCGGCCTGGGGAGGGGCGGGAGGGGGAGTTGGAAAGGGGGTGCTCCAAGCAGGTACACCTGCTGTCGGTGTTGGAGGGAACAGCAGTGTGGGCTTGTGCAGACGCCTTCTGTATCCCAGGTCGTGAGTGCATCCAGTGTCCCTTAAACGGACATTTTATGTCAAGAGACTTGAGAGGCCCCATAAGCCTGGGGAGCATCCTTCTCGGAGGAGCTTTAGGGCAGATGCCCAGGGTCTGTCCTGGGGTGAGGGTGGGAATCCAGAGGAGCTCGCATTTACCCAGGCACCCTTTGACGTTCGTTCGTTCCCTAAACAGTGACGGGGACCTACTCTGTGCCGAGAACTGTCCTAGGCATTAGAGAGACATCTGTAAAGAAGACAAACCAAGATCCCTGCCCTCGTGGAGTTTTCACTCAGACACGGCACAGCGGTCAACTGCTGAGCAGGTTAGAGGGCAGGTTAGCCTTCCCAGACGACTCGGTCAGCCCCGTGACGGCCTTTTTACATGCAAGGAAATGAAAACTCAGAGTTTGTGAAAACCTGTTCAAGTTCTCTGAGCTAGGAAGTGGCGAGGCCTGGATTTAAACCCATCTGGCCCAATGCCTGTGGCACTCACCTTGCCTCAGAGACAGACAAGACGCCCCAGCCCATACGGGCAACCTCCAGACGGTCTGCGAGGCCACAGAATCACCGACTCCTGCGCAGGGAGATGTACAAATTGCTCGGGCCCTCAGCCTTTCCCGGAGGAAGGGTAGCTCCTGGAGATTTAGTGACCTGCCTAAGGTCACATCCGGTCACACTGTCGTAGAACAGGAGCCCGGAGGTTCTTTCTGTGGAACCATGCCAACTTTAGGTCTTCGCAGCAAGCCCGCAGCTGTGCTCTCAACAAGATCCAGCCTCCCGTGACTCCAGAGGCCATGCACCGCCCCCCGGGCCCACCTGCCCCGCCTGTCCCAGGTCAGAGGGACCCACGGGCTGGACGGGGCTGACTCATGGAGCCTCCCTCGGGCCGGGATGTGCCACCACCGGGGAGGGGGCCGCCGAGCAGCGTGGCCACGCCACCCCCAGCCTGAGTTTCACTGTGCTCGAAGGAATGGCTGTAAACAGGCGTCTTGCCGGGTCAGGAGCTAAACAGCACTCTGTCTGGAAGAAAAATGGCAGTAACAGCATCGGAGGCAACTGCGAAGGTGAAAGGGAGGGGAGAGAAGAGGCAAACTGACCATAATACGGTGTTTATGAGACTTAAATTGGAGCCCAGGGCAGGTAAAGAACAGAGCTATAAATCCAGCCTCCTGAAAGAATATTCTGGAGGCAGGGGACACAAGCTCACTTAAAATATGTCTGAGATGAGAACCTAAGATCGTTATTTTTGAGTAAGGATATAAAATGCTAAACAGTGCCTTCAATAGTCCTTTCTAAAAGCCAGGTGTAAAACACTGCCATTCCCAAGGTTGTGTTTTTCCTTTTTTTGTCTTTTAATGGCAGAAGTTAAAATCTCCTTAAGCCATTAGCCATCCGTCCCCACGGTGAGCCCCCAAGGCTGTTCTGCCAGGGACCCCCTCCCCTCACCCAGGGGGCAGGGTGGCCGCCCCGCTAAGCCTTGCACACCCCTCCCCAGCCCTCCCTCGGCCCCCACTAGCTCCTAGTGCCCGCCTGGCAGCAGGGGGCTGAAAAGGCTGAGAAGTTTTATGGGTCTGCCCCAGGAGACCCTGTCTCCCACCGTTTGCAAGTTTGGCTGGCTGCTCCCCACTCACAAATACCTAATGCTGAAGATATTCGGCCACTGGAGCACTGCCAGGCAGGCCTGCCCCGGGCTGAGTAGCGCTCACTAGCTCAGCCCGGGGTGCTCTCAAATGGCATTTCTTCTCCCCATGCCAGCTCTCTTTCTTCCCTCCTTCCCACTCTTTCTTCCTTCCTTCCTTCCTTCCTTCCGTCCTTTCCTTTTCTTTTCTTTCTTTTTTTCTTTTCTTTCCATCAAAGGCTGATGCTACCAGAGAAAAAAGTTCATAAAAATGTTATGTCCACCATAAAAACCCTAATGTGGCATTCTGCATGATCCATGCATTAACATTAACATTTCCCAGACAGTTATTGTGAGATAATGGTCCCAGCCATAATTCAGCGGCAATGTTCCTTCGAGCAAATGTTATGGAGGAATAAATGACTTGCCGAGTGTGCTGCTACAATGGGGTGGGGAGAGGTGAGCGGCTTGAAAATGCAGACTCTGGATCTTAGAGACCCCAGCACGGCTGTGGAGGGGGCTGGGGCTTATTCTAGGTCTGACCACAGACTCTCCATGGACCCTGAGGCCAGGCCCTCTACGTTCTGTCTCTGTTTCACACAAATCCCATCTTTCTCCTCAGTGCTATATTGGGAGAATTGGCCAAGAGAAAGGATTCAAGGCATCAGGCTCACAGGCAGGGCTGAGAGGGTGACGAGTGGCTTTGGTACCTTGGCCCGCAGCATCCTCCTCCCCATCACTCCCCCTGTGGTCCCAGCACACTTCACCCTCACCTCTGGTACAGCACTTATCGCCTTGGATTTTCATTACAGTAAGTCCCCTACGTACGAACCTCCACGTTGCGAACTTTCAAAGATGTGAACATGCGTTCCATCGATGTCAGGCGTGAGTGACACTGCAGCCTGGCCTCCGTCTCCTGTTGCTGACGATCCTTCAGCTCTACCATCCCCCACCTCCTCCCCCTCCTCCAGTCAGTAACTCTTCTTGCTGTTCTCTCGATGCCAGCCCCTGGATGCCAGCTGCTGTACTGTGCTACTGTACTTTTCAAGGTACTGTACCGTAAGGTTAAAAGTGTTTATTTTATTTTTTGTGTTTGTTTTTTATGTATTATTTGTGCGAAAGGTCTTATAAACCTATTACAGTACAGTACTATATAGCCGATTGTGTTAGTTGGGTACCTAGGCTAACTTTGTTGGACTTAACGAACAAATTGGACTTAGGAATGCGCTCTCAGAACGGAACTCGTTCGTGTGTAGGGGACTTACCGTATTTGTTTACATGGCTGTGTCCCCTGCTATAACCATGCCCTCCATATGAGCAGCAAACAGACCTTAGTCTTTTTGGTGACCTAGCACAAAGCAGATGTTCATTACGTGCTGGTTGAAAGTGGGGATGCATGGATGGATGGATGGATGGATGGATAGATGGGTGGATGGATAGTTGGATGAGTGACAGCAACAGAAAAAGACCCAGAAATGAAAGCAGACCAAAAGATGAACCGGATTTGACATTAGGGATAAAGGGGGAAATACCTAAAACAACCTTTATTGAACAAAATCATAAGGGTGTGGGCTTGAATGGAACTTAGGGATCTGCCTCTGTGCTCATTTTACTCTTCGGGATCATGATACCTAGAGAGCGGGGGTCCAGGCCAGCACTAGAACTCTGGACACAAGTTCAGTGCTCTACCAGCTACCATCTTGCTGCTGACATGCAGGCTAATAATATGCAAAAGAACCTTTTTCTACTCTCAAGGAGTTGCTTCCTAGTGGAGGGGACACATCAGGCGCAAAATCAACTTACCACAATTCATGAGGAGTGCTGCGGTGGGAAATGTCTTCAACTGGGAGACTAAAAGTCACGACAAAAGATATGGGCCTTAGAAGATGAACAAAACCAGAAAAGGCAAACTGGGAGGGGAGGGAGAACATTAGAGAAGAGGGAACAGTGTGGGCAAAGGCACAGAGATGGCTGGAGATAAGAATCCCTCCCAGATACTTAATTTGTATCAGTGGGTGTTGAGTGCACGATCCCGGGAGACCATTTGGCTCTTGGGTTGAACTTCCTTAGACCGTGCCCCTTTACTGCTCCTTGCTTCTCCTTCCTGACAAGTTTTCAGCTTGTGGTGACACTCTTGGCCATGTGGCCAGCTCTCTGGCTTGTGCGTGGCTGGGCCTTGCCAGTGCCACTGGCCCTCCCAGCTCCAGGGATGGCAGCCACATCCTGGTCTTCTTTCCTACCTCTGCCCAGTCCTGCTCAGGCCCCAGGGGAAGATTCATCAGGATCCACCTTCCTCCCAGAAGTGTTAGGAGGGGGGAATCTCCGTGAGAAGCACAAGGGAACATGTGGGCGCTTTCCCAAATGCCACATGTCATGACCACTATGATCTCTCCCAAGAGCAGTTGCCCAGAATGCGGGACCAGATTTATTACACCAGCGAAGGAAATGGGGACCTCTACAGTGCATTCGAAGGACCCTGGAGAGGCTAGGCCCCAATCAGAAGCATCTTCCTCACTCAGGGGTCTCATCATGTCCTAGAGCTGGCAGGGGCCTTGGAGGTCGACTGGTTTAACCTGCTGAGCTGTGAAGGCATCTCCAGTAGCAGACTTTCATTCTCTTCCTAATAAGTCCTGGTGAGGGCACCTCTTCCTGCTGGGGCAGCTCTCACTGGTGGAAGTCTCTCCCACGAAGGGGAATTTGTCTCTGTCACTTCCACCTTTCTGTCCCAGTTCTGCCTTCCAGGCGTGTAGTGTCAGACCAATGCCTCCTCTGCAGAGCAGCTCTGTAAACACCGAAGACAGTACGCACGTCCCTCCCTGAGTCTTCGGTTCTGCAGGTATATACCTTTCTGCAGCATCCTAGCCTTCCTCCCCAGATGCACTCCAGATGATCAGTGCTCCTCTTCGGAAGCAAACACAATCCTCCAGGGTAGTCTGAGCCATCGCCTCCTTCACCTGGACTTGTAGGAATGCAGCCTCAGATTGCAGTTACTTTTTTTTTTTTTAATTTATTTAATTTGGGGGGGGCCTGTGTTGGGTCTTCGTTGCTGTGTAGGCTTTCTCTAGTTGTGGCGAGCGGGGGCTACTCTTTGCTGTGGTGCGCGGGGGCTACTCTTTGCTGTGGTGCGCAGGCTTCTCATTGCTTTGGCTTCTCTTGTTGCAGAGCACGGGCTCTAGGCACGCGGGCTTCAGTAGTTGTGTCACGTGGGCTCAGTAGTTGTGGTTCGTGGCTCTAGAGCGCAGGCTCAGTAGTTGTGGCGCACGGGCTTAGCTGCTCCGCGGCATGTGGGATCTTCCCGGACCAGGGCTTGAACCTGTGTCCCCTGCACGGGCAGGCGGATTCTTAACCACTGCGCCACCAGGGAAGCCTGCGATTACCTTTTTATTGTTTTGGGCAGCCACATCATAACACTGGTACCTATTGAATTTTCAGTCAAACGTCCCTATTTGTTCATATGTGATGCCTTTAAGCTCCATCTCTCTCACTTATACAGTCTGCATTTCACTCTAACGATATAAATTTATACTTCTCTCTAGTGGACATCATCGCCTTGCTTTCAGCCTGTGTTTCTTGCCTCATGAGCTCTTTCTCAATCTTAATTCTGTCTTTAAACACATTAAGTATCCCTTCAGTGAGTGAAATGATAAGCACACCTTCTATAATGTTATGCAAATTGTTGGTAACAATGCTCAACAGCCCAAGCTGTTTATTTCAACGTGAAAGACCTCCCTCCACGCTGACATCAGCTAATCAATACTGATTGGGGACAATCACAATCCAGCTAAAAGTTCACCTACTCCTCTTCCCATCCAGCTTACTCTTTTTATTGTTGTTGTTGTTGTTGTTGTTGTTGTTTTTGCGGTACGCGGGCCTCTCACTGTCGTGGCCTCTCCCGTTGCGGAGCACA